>NC_059361.1:23729500-24030000 GCF_019703515.2 Myxocyprinus asiaticus | reverse complement strand
GAGCATTTCTGTAACTGCTGATCTCCTGGGATTTTCATGCACAACAGTCTCTAGAGTATAAAGATAATGGTGCAAAAACAAAAAACATCCAGCAAGCGGCAGTTCTGTGGACAAAATCGGCTTGTTAATGAGGAGAATGGAGAATGGCCAGACTGGTCCAAGCTGACAGGAAGGTGACAGTAACCCAAATATACACGTGTTATAACAGTGCTATGCAGAAAAGCATTTCTGAACACATAACATGTCGAACATTGAGGTGGATGGTCTACAGCAAAAAAAACCCCTCCGGATACCACTACTGTCAGCTTAAAACAGGAAACTGAGGCTGCAGTGGGCATAGGCTCACCAAAACTGGACAGTAGATGTTTGTAAAAACATCGCCTGGTCTGACAAATCTGGATTTTTGTTTTTGGCACCATTCTGAGTAAACTCTAGAGCAGTGGTTCTCAAAGTGTGGGCAGGTATTGCAAGGGGGGCGCGGAAGACTGACCCATCCTCAAATCTCGTTCACTTTCACACATTCAACAAAAATTTTGAAAATACACATAAGAACCAATGTGCGCAATTTATTATCCTCTACCTTTAAACTTTTGCCTGGCACCACAGCGTATCCTACGCGTGCAGCTCTTGACAGCCCAAAGCATTAATGTCAGGTGCGCTCATGTTATTCTTGTGTGTGTGCCAGTTTCAAATGAGTGACGAGGTGAATTAACTCTTAAATTTCTGTCTTTTCCCTCACATAATACACTATATGATTTCAAAAGAATTGAGATCTAAGGCATGAGTGTTATGGACAACTTTAAGGTGCTTTGATATGTTCTTTTGGAGCTTGGATAGCCACAAACACGATCCTCTCTTCCCTCAATCTTGTGTTTCACAGATGAAAAAAATACTGATTTTGAACGATGAGGTTGAGTAAATGATGGCGGAATGGTCTGTTTTTATTGAAGTTTATCAGTATAGTTAATCAGGTGTTAATTATTGTCCAGAGGTCCTGACCGCTACCGAAACAGCACATAGACGGCACTGTCACATGACACTTGTTACTTTTTCAGTGCTGGCTAGAATGCGACAATCACAGTAATTTATTATTACTGGATGAGGATTTTTAAAAATAACTTTTACAGAGACTGCTGAAGCTTATTTCCATTCATAGGTATGAAAAATAACTAGAGTAAAACTGTCTCCAATGAGATATAAAACTTTCTGGTAGTTAATTGCGGATGAATGGAGGATTCGGTTTTCTGAGAGGCCAAGTGCCCCCTGGAGTGAAGTGTAACTTTCCATTCAGTTTTCATTGTATTTTAAATAAAAACTTTGTCAAATGAAGATGAAAGAAAATGTAGTTTTGTAGTTTTAAATGTATCTTTTAAAAGCATTTTTTTCCCCAGTAAAAACAAAATGATTTGACACGATTTTTCAGGTGCAAACATTTTTCTTGTTTCAAAGGGGTCGTGACCCAAAAAAATTTAACCACTGCTCTAGAGACTGAAAATCCTAGGAGATCAACAGTTACAGAAATACTCAAACCAGCCCATCTAGCACCAACAGTCATGAGATAACATTTTTCCCTATTCTGATGGTTGATGTGAACATTAACTGAAGCTCCTGACCCATATCTGCCTGATTATATATATTACACTGCTGCCACACGATTGGCTGATTAGATAATCGCATATAAATAGATGTACAGGTGAACTTAAAGTTGCTGGTGAGTATATATATAAAAACGTACTGTCTACCAAATTGACTAAAATTATGAAAAACTAATGATAAAATAGTCTGTACTAAGTTAAAAAGTCCCCTATATAATAAACAGCTTTGACTGTTCTAATTGGGCATTTCAAGGCTTATATGTCTGGTTTTGTTGTGGTTGTTGTTGATGAATAAACATCATAACCTGAAATTTCATAATCATAATGTTAAATGGTATTTACACTTTGGTTTTGTTTCAATGATGGGGTACTTGAGCCTTACTGATGGTGCTGTGGGTTGGGAACCACTGATTCAAAGGACAAGTAACAACTGACAAGATGTACTCACAAGTGTAAATAAAACATTTATGTCTGATTTGATCTACAGATTGTTGGATTTTCTTAGCAAATATCCTCAAGTAACACTACTTTGTTAACGTCATTCATACATTGTCTATCCAACTATTCCAACTCAAAATGTCAAAGGTATAAGCACTTTGAGGCTCTTTTTAAAGGTCCAGTACAGAACAACATTTCTGGCCTGAAAAGACTCCTCTGTAGAACGCACGACAAAACCTGTATGTTACTGGCCATCTATCGTCACTCTGCAAGACATAAACCAAGGGATGGTTTGAACACTAACATGAAGACAAACACTTTTGTATGATTTTGTTGGCATCTCTCTCTTGGCTATGGGATTAGTCAAGAGAGAACTATCCTGTTCTTAAAAACACTTGACACAATACTCACATATATTGATCCAAGTTGAGTTCTGTCTGTGTCGAACAGCTGATAGTAATGTTGGACAAAACTGGATCCTATTTGTTCCCAAATCGGCTTGTTGTCTCCCATTCTTATTCACCCAGCTACAGGCACTGGTGGGGACAGAATAAATTACTCTATGTATGACAAAGTGAGGGTTGATGACCATTATCAAGATCCTAAGCAAAATACTAAAGTTATATCTACATTTAGGTTTTCCAGCAGTATATGTATAATAGATACAGGTAAATAAGATTATATATAGTTCTTTTTGGGGCAAAAAATATATATGTAAATAAGTCAAAAACCAAACAGATAGCTGGATTCTCTGGATAAACTCTATATTCTACTGAGGAACTTAAAGGAATCTAACACACTTATGCTCCACCCTTTCAGTCACACATGCATTTGTCAGCAACATTGACTGGTTAATACAGGGGTCGGCAACCTTTTTGATATGGAGTGCCATTTTTTATTTTCCTGGTCAATGGCTGGCTATTTTATTTATATGAAGTTTTTCGCACCTGCATTCCAGTCTACATCTTGATGTAATCCTTCCTCATGATCACGCAGCGTGTTCCCTTTCGATTTCGGTCACTTACATCACGTCGCTGACGCTTATGGGAAAAAATCCTTTTCTCCGATTTCTGAACTCCTATTGGGTCACGTCAATTCAGATGCAACTGAACTGAGCCAATGGCGTTCGCGTCCACTCAGCCAATGACATTGAGCACGCGGCACTCAGCTTTTTATATATGCGGGCGGCATAACGCCATCAGTCAGAATGTATCTCTTTCACTCCTGGATTTCACCGTCTAATCGCACTTACGTGCAGTGGACGGCGCTTCCCTTCCTGAAGACGACCGCTCCCCTGCCATGCTCCGGTGAGCTAAAAGAGTTGAATATTTCCACACACTGACTGGACCATCTTTTTCAAGATGCCATCGCGGAAGTGCAGATGTGGGAAACCTGTTTCCATGTCTGATGGCCACAAGAGCTGTGCGTTCTGTCTGGGCTGCGCCCATGCAGAAGCAGCACTGGTCGAGGCTGAATGCCCACACTGCAAGGCAATGTGCCTCAAAATGCTCCACGGTCGGATAGCGCTATTTAAGCACAATGACCCGACTGCTCTCGCTCCATTGCCTCCCCCGTCCCTCGAGGACCTAGGGAATGACGATACTCAATGCGAGGATATGGAGCAAACGGATTGTGAGGCTGTACCGCCTGCTCAGGTCTCGTATGCACCCACACCCCCACACTCTTCTTCCCCATCCTGTTCACTAAAAGGGTTCGCCCGCCTGATGGCACTTCTGCCCTCGTGCAGTTCGGCAGCAGTGAACATGGAGAAGAGGACAATGACGACGCCGTATCGCTCATGGCTTCAGACACTGTCACCTCGTCTGCCTCATTAGAGGACGCTGCTTCTCCCCCCCAAAAGGCGGAGACTGGAGCTTGTCCGCATTCTCACTAAGGCTATAGACGAGCTAGAGCTCGAATGGTCACCTCCGTTAGAGCCAACTCGTTCTTGGCTGGACAAGTGGTTTTTGCCAGGCCGCCAAACTAAGACCACCCCGCATAGACCTGGCCCATTTTTCCCCGAGGTCCACGCTGAACTCTCCAAATCACCATTCATTCGTTCACCATATTCGGCGAGGCTGCAACTCTCCAATACAGCAGTTTTCACATCCATTGACCGTGGAGACCAAATGGGATATGGCTTGCTTCCCCTCGTTGAACAGGCGGTAGCAGCCCACTTATGTCCCTCAACTCAAGCTGGCTTGAGATCCCACCCACTGCTCTCGTCTAAGCCGTGCCGGCTTACTTCAACACTAGCGGGACGCTCCTATTATACAGCTGGACAAGCTGGTGCCACCTTGCACACGATGGTAGTGCTCCAGGTCTACCGGACCAAAATTCTTTAAAAAAAAATGGATGAATCTGGTCCCGATGAACTTTGTGTCGTGACCGATTTGGCGCTAAGAGCAACAAAGGCCACCGCCGGAGCGATTGGGCTCTCCATGGGAAATCTGGTCATCCTAGACAGTCACCTTTTGCTGACGCTGACCAACATGCACGATGGGGACAAGTCGGCCCTCCTCGACGCGCTGGTATCCCCCACTGGTCTCTTCGGCAACTCTCAGAGCGCTTCCAGACAGCCCAAAAACAGCAGCAGGCTATGAAGTATTTCATGTCTAAACGAGGTAGTACCGCTGCTCAACCCAGCTGTTCACGCTCCGCTTCAACGCAACGCCCCCCGAAACGGCAGCACTCTACTCCCCAGGCCCCTCAGGGTCCATCTGGCCGTTCGCCTGAAAAAGCCTTGGCCGAAGCGCCGCTATCCACAGCCACAACGCCAAGGGCCCCACCCATCGGGAAAACCTTCCTCTGATCAGCCTCAGCGTTCCTGACGGCTTCAGCAGCGTGAAGAGGAGTCCGTATTGTTCACCACGGGGAAGACCCGCCCCAAGTGGACTCGCAAAGAATCCCTGTTCTCTCCTCCCGCCATTCCTGTTCGGGAGATTGTTCACAATTGTTTATCTGTGCCAATAAAGTGTATAAAAAATGTGCACTCTGCCCGCCTTGCCGGCAGTGTGAAAAAAGAAATACACAAACACTCAGGAAGAGAGCTATGTTTCTCTTCACGCACCTACACACATCCCACAAACCATCAGCCCTGCCCCTGGGCTGGGCGCCATGTTAAGCTCTTCAGTGATCTCGCTATCCTCGATGTCCGAGTGAATAAAAGTGTGGGAATCCCTTCCCGGCATATCAAATTGGGTGTTAACAACTAAAGCACGGTTACACACTTCAGTCTGCGAGACGGCCGCCGCGCTTCAATGACGTGCTGCCGTCCACAATGTCATCTCAAAACACTCGCATTCTGCATGCAGAAATCGACAGCCTGCTAGCAGTACAGGCAATAGAACCTGTCGAACTCAGCGAGCGTCAAAAGGGCCTTTACAGACGTTATTTTCTTGTCCCGAAGAAAGACGGCGGGTTGCGTCCAATTCTGGACTTAAGGCTTCTGAAATGCGCACTGTCAAAGCGCCCGTTCAAAATGTTGACACAAAGGCAGATCATAGCACACATCCGTCAGAACGACTGGTTTGTCTCAATAGATCTGAAAGATGCCCATTTTCATATCCTGATTGTTCCTCATCACAGACGCTTCTTGAGGTTCGCATTCGAGAAGACGGCATATCAATTCACAGTCCTGCCGTTCAGCCTTTCCCTCACTCCGCGCACATTCACGAAATGTGTGGATGCAGCTTTAGCCCCTCTGAAAGCGGAAGGGCTGTGTATAATCAATTACCTAGATGACTGGCTCATTTTAGCACAGTCAGAGACTGTGGTGCACTCGCACAGGGACAGGCTGCTTGCACATGCGTGCTTTGCTCTCAGCCAGCTACAATCCCTACATGGAACCTGGCCTTGGTGCTGAACGCGCTGACTAAAGCCCCTTTTGAACCGATCGAGACTGTCGATCTGCGTTCTCTTTCCTTTAAAACAGCTCTCTTACTCGCCCTGGCATCCGTTAACAGGGTGAGTGATCTGCAGACTTTCTCAACGCACAGCTCCTGTTTGGAATTCGGTCCGAGCGAATCTAGAGCCACGCTGAGACCGAAAAAAGGTTATATTCCCAAGGTGCTCTCTACCCCCTTTAAGGTGCAGGTAGTCACTTTACAAGCCTTTTACCCCCCTCCCTTCCAGGCGGTAGAGCAACGCTCCCTCCATACACTCTGTCCAGTCAGAGCGCTACACACCTATGTGTCCCGCACGAGCCAGTTCAGACAAATGGACCAGATTTTTGTCTGTTTCGGAGGTCACTCGAAAGGCATGCCACATTGGATTGTTGATGCTATAACACTGGCGTACAAATCTCAGGGAACCCAATGCCCTATTGGCATCAAGGCCCACTCAACGAGAGGTATGGCCGCCTCTTGGGCGTGGGAAAATGGTGTTTCCATACAAGAAATCTGCCTGGTGGCAGGTTGGGCTTCGCCCAGCACCTATGCACGATTTTACAACCTTGACATGCATTCAGCAGATACTGTCTGTGCAGCAGCATTAATACATTGTGTCCGCTTTGAGAACTCAATGAATTCACTTCGCTCCCGGATTGCACGTGCCTGTGCAACACTGCAATACTCAGCCCTTCATGTTAAGCACCATCATACTTAGTTTATACTGCCTAATTACACTACATGCAGTATCTCTTATGTCTCGGCTGTGCTTTAGACATTCGAATGTAAAGCGGTGCCACACTCGGGCCATACTGTTTGAATATATATTTACTATGTTTCCCACACAAATACATTAATATACTTGTGTCTCGGTCACGCATTAGACACTTATTCTCTGGTCAAAAAATAGATATGTGCTGTGTTTCCCTTAGTGGAACTCAGCTGTTTCACTACCGGACTGTGTTCCTGACTGTCCTCTACTAGGTCCGCTTGGAGTCCTCTTAAAGGCAAAGCATCCCGCTACTGAGCGATGCGAATGTGCTTGTTACCTCGCCCCCTCAGAACTGTCAGGGCGAGGTTGATTTTTTTATATGCTTCCTATAAGCTAAGCGTTGTATCTGCATGACACAATCTCATGTCCTGCCCCTTCTATACACTCGGGGTAGTTACAACGAGATTCACTCAAGTGTTATGTGTCCTTTGTCCAATACCGCGGCATGATCGTACACGTTCCCATAAGTATCAGCGACGCGATGTAAGTGACCGAAATCGAAAGGGAACATGTCCGGTTACGTATGTAACCTCGGTTTCCTGAGATGTAGGGAACGAGACATCGCGTAGCTAGCCGCGCTACCGGACTTCACTATCAGGCGGCTCAGCCACCACTTTCAGTCAATTAATTCTGACTGATGGCGTTATGCCGCCCGCTTATATAGAAAAGCTGAGCGCCACGAACTCAATGTCATTGGCTGAGCTGACGCGAATGCCATTGGCTCAATTCAGTTGCATCTGAATTGGCGTGACCCAATAGGAGTTCAGAAATCGGAGAAAAGGAGTTTTTCCCCATAAGCGTCAGCGACACGATGTCTCGTTCCCTACATCTCAGGGAACCAAGGTTACATAAGTAACCGGAGATGTTTTCATCAGCTGAATGGGAGACTAAACACTGGCTGTGTCTCGTTTCGAAGGCTGCTTGCTAGGTAAGATGCGTCCTTTGAAGGCTGCAGTATACCGAGCGTCCTCCTTTAACCAAATCTCGTTTAAACGAGACGCCCTTCTTAGGACAAACGGAAACGGAACATGGTTGCTATGACAGCACACTACTCTTTAACAAGTGTGAGTGCTTAGAGTGAGAAGGTAACAAAGTCCCTTTAGAAGGGAATGTATGAGGTAAATTTTAGGAGAGTTATAAAGATGTAAAGAGAAAATAAATAGATTTTACAGGTGTAATTTAGTCTAATACTTTATTTTAATTATATATTAATATAATAATATATATATACTCTGCACCCATCTACTGAGGTACTTCAACTTGGGAATTAACATAACTTGCATTTGAACATCATATTTACGGGCAAATTGGCGTTATTTTTTTTAGATGTTTCCGTTGAAGCAAAGAATTGTGGGTTGTGAGTGCCCACGAAGGATACACCTCATGCATCCTCCGAATTCCCGTGAAAGAAGGTCACATTCGAAGGCTGCATTCGAAGTGTCCTACTCGCTTTTATGAAACGAGACAGCCTCAATGACGTATGCGGCCAAGAAATGCGACCTCCGGAGGACGCAGCCTTACAAATGAGACACAGCCACTATTAAAATGTGACGAGACTCACGCTGCATGTGCGAGCCATTCACGCATCATGAGCCGATCAACTATTTAGCCCTTTTCGGTGAATCACACCTGCAAAATCCTAAATCTTTATTTCCAGGTTTAATTTATAGTTTGAATAGACTCAGATTTTTGAACCCCACGATGTGGGTTTATGTTTTCTCTTTTAATCGTTTAATGTAATTTTGAGTGTGACCGTTGTTTAAGAACAGTGTACCTGTATGCTGGGTTGGAAATCTCAAGGATTAATAGTGGTGTTTTCCATATTATATCACGTGTTGTTCTGAATGCAAAGAGAAACAAATGAAATACGGAATATAGGTTGTCATCTGCGCAGCCTGACCGAATTAAAGCGGGGGCATTTACTCGCGGTTAACCGAAAGTGAAGCGCGAACAGTGCTCGAATAGAGGGGGGGCTGGGGGGATCCGGGACCCCCCATAAGAAGTAAAAAATAGACACTTATACAAAATATCCCCAAGATACTTATATTTTAGTAAAAAATAATGACAAATCTGATTAAATTCATGCAGTGGATACGGTAAATTTCGTGAATTATTTACAATAATTTATATTAAGTTTGTTTATAGGCTAGTTGTCATGTCTCTTTAAAATGCAAACGCCCCGCCCCACATCTAAAGACCGCTAAGCACATGACATCGTTGACATGACTGCTTGCTTGTCGCCGCTCCGATGAAGCTAACTTTAGCTAAAAAATGGAGAATAATAACCCTCCACTTGCAGTCAGGAAGAGAAAGCTTCTTACTGACTTTTTTGAGGGGTAATTTTCTCTCTCTATATATATCTTTCTACTATATCTATCCACTCTATGTCAGGGCTTTTGTATTCCTTGCATAAATTGTTAATATTTAGGCTTACTCATTTTTCATTATTAATAGGCCTGGTTCTACGGGGGTGCTAGAGATCGCGATGAAGATGAGTGACAACTTTTTAGTGATTATAAAGGGAGTGCTTGTTGTGTGCTTTCTATGCTATATATAATCCATTCAGAATTTGTATAAAACTTGTTTTTCAAGCTGCTAAGAGGACCATCAACGGCCACATACACGCTGCAAAGTTTCGGGAATTACATCCGCATATAAATGCGGGATTCACTCTTGAAATAGCATTGATTGACATATTGATAACCGTAGCATTGTTTGTTCCTGAATAAAGCAGCCTTTTTGACTGAAATGGTTGAATAGTCTAATGACTGACTCACTCATAACAGTCCCTTGTTATGAGTGACAATAACCCCCAACACTAACACAGACTGACAGCCTGTCTTGTCACAATTTATATTTGTATTATCTAATAAACTAGTTTCATGCATTTAAACAAGTCTTTTGGAACAAACACTATTATCACAAAGTGTCACATCAATCATCCAGTTGTTTTTAGGGTAGTAAATACTACATTGATAAATAATGCTAGAATTATTCTGTTGGATGTACACTACTGTTCAAAAGTCTCTTCTGCTCAACAAGCCTGCATTGATTTGATCCAAAATACAGTAAAAACAGTAATATTGTGAAATATTATTACAATTTAAAATAATAATAATAATACAATAGTAAACTGTAATTTATTCCTGTGATCAAAGCTGAATTTTCAGCATCATTACCTCAGTCTTCAGTGTCACATGATCCTTCAGAAATCATTCTGATATGCTGATTTGCTGCTCAAGAAACATTTCTGATTATTATCAATGTTGAAAACATTTGTGTAAAAAAATTTTTTTTTCAGGAATCTTTGATGAATAGAAAGTTCAAAAGAACAACATTTATCTGAAATAGAAATCTTTTGTAACATTATACACTACTGCTCAAAAGTCTGGGGTTAGTAAGAATTATTATTTTTGGGGGGGGGGGGGGTAGAAATTAAATAAATTAATACTTTTATTCAGCAAGGATGCATTAAATTGATCAAAAGTTACAGTAAAGACATTTATAATGTTACAAAAGATTCTATTTCAGATAAATGTTGTTCTTTTGAACTTTCTATTCATCAAAGAATCCTGAAAAAAAAATGTACACAACTGTTTTCAACATTGATAATAATCAGAAATGTTTCTTGAGCAGCAAATCAGCATATCAGAATGATTTCTGAAGGATCATGTGACACTGAAGACTGAGGTAATGATGCTGAAAATTCAGCTTTGATCACAGGAATAAATTACAGTTTACTATTGTATTATTATTATTTTAAATTGTAATAATATTTCACAATATTACTGTTTTTACTGCATTTTAGATCAAATCAATGAAGCTTTGGTGAGCAGAAGAGACTTCTTTTAAAAACATTAAAAAATCTTACCGATCTAAACTTTTGAACGGTAGTGTATATTTCCTTCTAGGTCCTTTTGAAGTTACTGACTGCTGCTTTATCACTGCTTTCTGAGACATTATGAAATAATTATTCCTGTGCCACTGCTGAATCTGACAGTGATACCATCCAGTGAGTCTGGAAGCCATCTGATTATTTTCTACTGTTTTTGAGACATTTCAATGTATTTTGAAGTCACATGCTTTTACGGGTCTTCAAGTGCCTTATATGTAGTCCCCTGGTATATTTGCCATAGTTGCCCTTTTGGGTCTGGTGTTTGTCACCCTCTAAATCCAGTATTACTTGGAGTAAGCCATTTAAAAGAAGAATAGAAGCTTATCTCTCTTTGTTATATAACATTAGACTGAAAATTTCTATTTTTTTTTATTCTTTATCAACACAAAAGCCTGTTCTTTTATGTAAGCCTGTTTTTAATAAATAGTATATAGTTATGCATATTATGATCAAAGAAATATATTGTATATTTTGTATAAATTGTATATTTATGGGGGTTGAGGACCCCCCATAAGTCTTTATTCAATTCGAGCACTGTGCGCGAATGGCTTGCACACGCTACACGAGTCTGTTGGGTATACTGCAGTCTCGTCACATTTCAACTTTTTGTTTAGCCTCCCATTCAGCTCATGAAAACACGCTGCGTGATCATGAGGAAGGATTACATCAAGATGTAGATTTGAATGCAGGTGTGGAATTCATACAAATAAAATAGTCTACCCCTCTCTCGCCATTGCTGGCGTGCCAGTGATTACCCCTCCGCGTGCCATAGGTTGCTGACCCCTGGGTTAATATATCATGTGCTTGTCATGACTCATGTCCCAATTGAGTCCTTCTAAACTTCAACATCTCCATTGCACCAAATCCTAGATTTCCTCTGACATATAACTTTAGTGGGATCTTCACTTAAATAGTTGACTGCAACGCCTTTAGTTATATATGATGAGAAGAACTCCCTTCTATCATAATTCTATCATACAGTAGGAAATGTTTAAATGACAACAATAACAAAGCCTGCTGCTATTTCTGTCGAATTAGCTTTTTCCATTCTAAAGAAGGCAAAGAAAAAAAAAACCTCTGCATTATTTAATAAACAATAAAAGCATTCAGTCTACCATTCTAAAGAGGATTGCAGACAGCTCGAGCCTTGGTTCCTAAGCAAGTCATTCCTCTGTATCAAAATTGTTTGTTTATATTCAGTGGTTTCCGTATTATGGTAAAATCGTTCCTGACATACTAATACATTCGATGACTATTTGATCACCATTACAATGAGCCATTAAATTGTGAGTACGAGAGTCACCATGCAAAGATTACCACTAGCTTCCGTTGGCCTCGCCGTTTCCTAGCCTGACTGATTCAATGTAGCTTTAGCCGTAGACGGGCTAACACAGGGTTGTCTGTCTACAACGAGCTCGCCGGCTAAACCGTGAGAGGAGAAAAGTTATTTTATTTTACAGTGGACGCTGTCCTTTGGATATGGCCACGGAATCTGAATAATAACGGACGACGATTAATTCTTCGATCACAGGCGCTCTCGTTACGTTCTAAAAATACCTCCGAGACATACTAGCTGCTCGCGGACTGAAACCGTCGCGCGGCCCATACACGATCCTGTCTATAACATAGGCGTGTCCTATAAACAAGCACTTTTGGTTACATGGGCAAAAAGCCTGAGACCTACTGTATTGCATATAGTTGATATGTGCAGCGTAGCACAACTAAAGTGATAGTTCCTATATGAAATCTGCAGCCAGTAACTTACCTCCGCGAACCCCTTTACCGTATCCCCGGTTCCAGTTATGGCGACTCCAACGCGCGTGAACAGAACAGAAGTCGAGCGGCCTTCTCGGTTAGAGCATGCGCAGAGTGCTAACACACGCCAGTTTGAATTCTGGTAGTTGGGAAAATCTTTGGCAGCCAGTCAACAGATTTTAAGTGTAGACAGACAGTTGTTGAGTACAGTACTGCCTACCAATCTAGCAATAGTGCTGCAAACAGCAGGTGAATCCCAGAATAGTGTGCTTTAAATGTTCTTAAGTCCACGTGAAAGCATATTTTTGCAATTTCTCAGATGGCTTCTGCATGCTGCAGAAAACAAAACTTTTTTGGCTCTCACTATTTAAATGATTCTTTTCTAGGAGTCTCAAAAGTAAAAATATTTCACAGCTGGTTAAACTGAGTTCTTGGATTTTTAAGCTATAAATCTGACAAGCAAATACATATACATGTAACATTTATTGACATATAAATAATGATCAAGTAACCTTTAAGTAGACAATACAGATTAATTCAGCTTTGTTGATCCCAGGGAACACAAACTGATCAAATGTATACACTGAATGCACTGTAAATCGCTTTGGATTAACGTGTTTGCAAAATGCATAAATGTAACGATTAAAAAGAAGTGGAGAGAGACAAATGAAAATTTACTTTGGAGGGTTAAATAAATGACAACAACAACAAAACTAATTTAAGGGGGTTTTGAATAAGCTCTTTGAAACCTACATACAAAACATCTGCTAGAGATAAACACATTTACACAATTAATTGACTCTGAGTCTTTGTGACAACTTCCCCATGTGACAGCTAGCCCTGGTCTCCCCTATGTTTTTTTCATATCTAATTATTACACAATAATATGCATAATAGACAGACATAACAGTAATATGCAAACTTTTAAAGGAATATTCCAGTTTCAATACAAGCTCAATCGACAGCATTTGTGGCATAATACTGATTACCACAAAAACTCATTTTGACTCGTCCCTCCTTTTCTTTAAAAAAAAAAGTAAAAATCTGGGTTCCAGTGAGACACTTACAATGGAAGTAAATGAGGCCAATTCATAAACATTAAAATACTCACTGTTTCAAAAGTATAGCCACAAGACATAAACAATATGCATGTTAACATGATTTTAGTGTGATAAATCACTTACTAACCTTTTCTGTGTAAAGTTATAGCCAACGATGTAATGTAAACAAACCCTAAAATGACTGTAAAAATTACAATTTAAACAACTTTACAGCTAACAAAATACACAAGTTTTAACAGACGAATTAATGTAATTGCTTTTATAAAATTATAAGCTTCTCATTTCTGCCTTTAAACCCTACAAAAATTGGCCCCATTCACTTCCTGTAACCTCGATTTTGGCTTTTTTTAAAGATTTTTTTAGGTAGTCAATATTATGCCACAAATGCTGTCGATTGATCTTAACTTGTATTGAACCCGGAATACTCCTTTAACACAGAGACATTTCTGTGTCCTGTGCTGTGTATGTTATAACTGTGCTGTGCGCTAGAAATACACAGTGCAAGAGTAAAGCCATGTGCTTGACTGGACAATAGTCTTTATTTTGGCCCTGACCTTTTCACATTAGCCACAGAGAGACGCTGTAGCACAACCTCAGTGTCCAAAGTGTGAGTTTGTAACTCGCACCCCTCTGTCTGAAAAGCTACACTGAGGTTCCAGTCAAGGGTTGCAGAATTCAGTGAGGGATCGATGGTCTTGAAGGCAGCCCTTAGATGCTCTGCATCCACTTCCCTATGTTGATGGTAAACAGGACAGAACAATGTCAAATAACAATATTTCAAACTAAACTGGTTTAGTTAAGTGTAGCTCTTCCCTGTGATCTCTAATTATAGTACTCATACAATTTTGTAAACAGTGAATTATGATCTCTCACCCTTTGCCTTCCAGTTGTACCCTGAGCTCGCTGATATACTGGAGTCTCTCAGCGGTAGCTTGATTTTTAACCAGACTCAGGAATTCTTTGTGCCTTCCATTGGTGTCCTGGGGTGGAAACAAGATGTACACATCTCTTGGCAATCATTTTGTGAAAGAAAATGTTTTATATTTCATGATTTTCAATATAAAGTATGTTTTTGTTGATGTGCTTAATGTGAAATTTGGGACCTGACCTCTGTATAAAGTTTCTGATAAGCTATTCGTACTGCATTTCTCTTCAGCTCTGTCTGAGCAATCGCCAACAGCTCCTGTATGTCTTGTTCTGACTTTAGGGGGAAAGCCTTCCTTAATGCCTCTCTGAAAATCAGCACATATTGTAATAATTACGTTTCAACCATTATTATACTATCATTATTCTGAATATTATTTAAGTCAAAGACAGCACTTACTATAAGAAATGTTCTACTAAAGGAACATGTTTTCTTTTCCTCACCTAAATTCTACAACAGTTAGTGATCCGCATTCTGTTGTGTCACTTTGAATTAAAACTTTGAGCAAGTGAGAAAGCAGCTGATTCTGTCCATGATAGATACTTTCGTCCACCTGCCACAAAAATACATTTAGCAACATTACGCAGCAAATATCAGTCAATATATAATGATCTCAATAAAATGTGGGATCCCTCCCTCAGTCTTGCCATGTTCGAGGGCTCATGAATAAACGTTACATTTACATATTGGTTTTCTGGCACTACACTCAAAGTGCTTTACGCAGTGAACAGGGGACTCTCCTCAGACACCACCAATGTGCAGCATCCATCTGGATGATGCGACGGCAGCCATAGTGCGCCAGTATGCTCGCCAAACACCAGCTATTTGTGGAGAGGAGAGAGTGGAGTGATAGTGCCAATTAATGGATTTTGGATTATTAGGAAGCCATGATTGAGAAGGGCCAATGGGGGGAATTGGGATTTATAATGACCACAGAGAGTCAGGACCTTGGTTTAACATCTCATCCGAAGGACTCCCTAATACCTCTTCCAGCAGCAACCTTAGTTTTCCCAGGAGGTCTCCCATCCAGGTACTGACCAGGCTCAACCCTGCTTAGCTTCAGTAGGCAACCAGTCTTGAGCTACAGGGTGATATGGCTGCTTGACAATAAGTTTAGTAATAAGGCCCCAATGTTTTGGTGCTTCTTTATGTCATGGAGGTCCTATGTAACCTGCAAAATCTGCTTTTGTGGACAGTGATCACAAAACACACAAACCTTCCCAGTAAGGATGTCATTGAAAAGACAAATGAGATCATCTTCAAGATAGTTTTTGATGCTTTCCATCAAGCTGTAAGCCCACTCTCCTGCCTTCTCCTTATAATGTTCCACAAGATAGTTGTGTAGAAACACTTTCATATCTCTGCAGTCATCACTCTTTATTGAAGAAAAAGGTGTGCAGAAATACAATAATGAATACCAAAGGAAAAACTCATAACATCTGAATGTTTAAACAAATTGTCTTTAACTTTTTATTTCTCTTACAAATCAGAGAGGATACAGGTAGGGCATACCTTCTCATTCTCTGCCGTTTTGTCCCTCCAGATTTCCTTGATTACTTTAACTACATCAGCTTTCTTGAGTTTAAGATTCTTAAGTTTCCCCTCATAGCGTAGATAAATGGGGACGTCATTGGAGGTGCCCTATGAAAACAACTTGAATTTAACCTAGCAAAGCTGATTAAATTGATTCTAGTGCTACCAATAACAAAAGCATATTACAGATCAGTATTTACAGTGGCAAGTAAAAGTATGTGAACCCTTTGGAATTATCTGCATTTACTGCATGTATACATTTGTCTTAAAATCTGGTTTGATCTTCATCTAAGTTACAATAATGAACAAACACAAGAGTTTTTAATAACACAAAAAGTATTGTATTGTTCTTGTACATATTTAATACATCATTACAACATTCACAGTGAAGGTTGGAAAAAGTATGTGAACCCCTAGGCTAATGACGTCAACAAAAGCTAATTAGAGTCAGGAGTTAGTAAGCTGGCATCCAATTAATGAAACGAGATTGGAGGTGTGGGTTAGAGCTACTTTGACTTATAAAAAGCACTCAAACATTTTGAGTTTGCTATTCACAAGAACCATCTGCTGACATGGGTCATACCTCGCAAAAAAGAGATCTCAGAAGTCCTACGATCAAGAATTGTTGCTTTGCATAAAGCTGGAAAGGGTTAAAAAATTATCTTGAAGAGCTTATATATTCATCTGTCCACAGTTAGACAAATTGTCTATAAATGGAGATGATTTAGTTCTGTGGCTACTCTCCCTAGAAGTGTCCATCCAGCCAAGATGACAAAGTGCACACCGTAGAATGCTCAATAAGATAAAAAAGTACCCTAGAGTGACAGTGTGATGAGGAGGAGGGCGTGGCCGGGCGTGAGGACGAACGCCTGGTGCTGAATTGTCCTAATCAGCCCGGAGGTGGATAAAGACGAACCAGAGGCGCCAGTTAGAGAGAGAGAGAGACACGTGGCCACTGTGTGTGTGTGTCTGTGTGTTTGTTTGTTTAAGTTCAATTATGTCATTAAAATTATGTTGACTGTTCTGCCGATTCCCGCCTCCTCCTTGCCCATCCTGTGAACCCCATTACAGACAGCTAAAGAGTTGAAGGAATAACTAGAACTAGTTAACATCTCCGTTCATGAGTCTGCTATATGGAAAACATTAAACAAGCATGGTGTCCATTGCATGACATTCCAGAAGAAGCTGCTGCTTTCCAACAAAAAAAAACAAAAATTGCTACAAGCATAAAGTTTGCCAAAGACCACCTTGACACTCCACAACACTACTGGGAAAATGTTTTGTGGACTGATGAAACTAAGGTTGAATTGTTTGGGAAGAACACGCAGCACTACGTATGATGTAAAAAGGGTACAACATACCAACATCAAAACATCATCCCAATGGTGAAGTACGGTGGAGGGAGCATAATAATTTGGTGCTGCTTTGCTGCTTCCAAGGGCTTACCTACTTTTACTACACCAGTGTGAATGTTTAAATGGATGTGTTCAATAAAGACATGAAAGATTATAACTGTTTGTGTGTTGTTAGCTTAAGTACATTGTGAATGTCTATACTTTGATGAGATCACATTTTATGAACAATTAATGCAGAAAACCAGCTAATTCCAAAGGGTTTACATACTTTTTCTTGCCACTGTACACCTGAAACATAAATGACGCAAATTATTACACTAAATTGCTATTGGTTTGATGTTAGGGAAACTTACAAGACCAGTGAAGAACTCATTTTGGTCTAGGACCTGTCCATTCAGCTCCTGCAGGAAGATCTCCAACTTCTTTTGGCTGGATTGACCTTCAAAGAGCTCTTTGCATCGCTCACTGCCCCCAAGTATGTCTATTACACATTACACAAATTATCTCAGGCATATGTTCAACTGTGCTGTATCTAGAGAAGGTGAAAATCTGGCTTTAAGAAAATTCAGATACTCGTACCTGAACATTGTTCCCAATTAGGTCTGGGAGTAACACTGTGATTATTATTTGAGCTGGGTTGCATCATGGACTGATTTGAGTATAACACTGCAGGTGCTGACTGTTGAATAGAATAATGTTCAGTAAGCAGACAAACTTCCCATTTGAGTTTTCTAATTATTATTATAGAATCCCAGTTCATTCTGAAGGCTGTCTCACTGCATAACTACACCTGCCGATGAACTTCCAGCAGTGTGTCATACTCTGACTTCATCTTTTCAAAGTGTGTTTGTAAGGTTTCCAGCTGCAACAAGGAAAGAAATCAAATATTATGTTTTTATGGTTTTACTGAGTTGGCCTATACTGTATTTGTAGAAAGGATACAGAATATTGATGTATAACAGTTGTTCTTTTGGATGTTGTTGTTTAAGTTTACAACAGATGAAATATACTGTAGGACAATTTCATCCTACCATACCGGAAATGACCAAAGCATTCTGAGGTATCTGCTCTAGTTTTAACTAAAAAACAAAAACGTTTTCTGTAAAAGTTGGAGAACTCCCAGGTTCATATAATATTTGACATTAAAATTTTAATATTTAAAACATGAATGTTGAAAGGCATTTCTCAATACCTTCATTAGAGTCTCCTCATGCACATGATTCAGGTTCTCCCAATCTCGCAGAGGGACCACATTGTCATATTCTGCTTGCAGGCGGTTGAGCTCTACTTGGGCTTTGGTAAGATCCTCTCTACACACTTGCAAAGCCAGCTTCAGCATCCCAGGATCCTCAGGTTTCACCTCTGAGAGAAACAAGAAAAGCTCAAACCACTGCCTCAAACTGCAGGAAACTGTTCTGCACCTTCTCATCACTATCAACCCCAACCACTCTTTTCTCTCTTTTTCCTGAAGATTTTTTTTTCTTTCAAAAACAAGATTGTGGGCATCAGTTTCCTTCCCTTAAAGAATCTATTCCAATCCATTTTTTCTATACTATCTGCTATCTATTGACCCAAAGAGTTAATCACTCTGGATAAAAGTGTGTGCCAAATGGTTTAAATACATGTAGTATAAATGTAAATGAACATAACATAGTTATGACACTAAGGTAACTTCACATTAAATCAGATTAAAGTAAGTTAAAGATTTTTTTTGCTTCCATGTCCACTATTGATAAATCAAATAATCGTCAGTTGTTAAAACCTTCCTTGTTGTCATCATCATCAATATCCTGGGTAGAGTGCATGCTGCTGACTTTGGCGATGAGCAGCCTTCGCGCATCACGTTCATCCCTGTATAACTGATACTGGGTGGCCAGATCTTCTTTTAGACGATCAACCTGTGGGAGAAATAACATACAGATCTAAGTGTGTTTTCAATGTCTGAGCATATGCTTTATGTGATTATTTAATTTCAAATAATATGTGATTAAATGTTAATAAAAATGTTTGACAAAGATTAACAAAACATCACTTTCATGACCAGGTTTTCAAAATTATGCAGATCTATACAAAGATCAGAATGGAGAGTAAAATAAAATAGGCTTCACCTGAATCTGCAGGGCACTTTCTTGTCCCTTCATACTCTCAATGATGCTCTGCAGATGTCGACGCTCTTGCTTCAGAGCTCTGATCTCATCCCTCTCCTGCACCTGTAGATCCAGAATCCTCTTCTCACACTGTTCCGACACCAGCACTAGCTTTGCCCGCAGTGGTAACAGATCCCTGATCTGTTCACGAAGGTGTGCTGGGACAGACATTAACACCCAACTATTATATTTAGCATTTCATTCTACTTTATTTAAAATATGCTGGTATAGCTTATATCAGAGTGGGCTGGTAAGATGAATGGCAAGCTAGGGTAATTTACAAACAAATAATTGAAATCTCTCTGATGATTTTTTTATATTGGCAAGGTATGAAATTATTTAAATGAAGTTTTTATTTTATTTTATTTTTGTTTTGTTTTTTTGCAGCTATAGCTAATCATTTAGTACAATACTGATTATGTCAAGTCATTTTTATTTGTAAAGTGCTTTTCACAATACAAATTGTTTCAAAGCAGCTTTACAGAAAATCATACTGTAATGTATAAAAATCCCAAGTGAACAGCTTCACTTAAAAACTTAATTGAAATTCATGCCATAATGTTTTTGTCTTTAAGCCCCCAGTAAGCAAGCCAAAGGTGACTGTGGCAAGGAACAAAAATTCAGTTAGTTAGTGGAGAAAAAACCTTGGGAGAAACCAGACTCAGCTGGGGGATGGACAATAAACTTGAAGTGGTGGTAGTCTACTGGTTAAGGATCTAGGCTGCCATTACAAAGGTTCCTTTCCACACATTTCAAGAAATGATTTGTACATACCTAATGTGATGTCGTACTCATTTTTGATAGTAGAAAAAATCGGCTTATAGGTTTTAAATTCTTCAATTAAATAGCCAAAGACCTCCTGGTGAACCTTCATGACACAGAGACAAACGCAGCAAAATTATTTCCTGAATACAATAACAGCAGAAGGAAACAAAGACATATTCAATATATCCACACTATGTATTCACAATATTCACATTAATGTTTGGATAGAGCCATACATGCCTTGACTAGTGGAGAAAGCAATATTGAGAACAATACATGTAGTCAGTTGTCAGTTGTGTATAAGCATATGCTAAAACAGTAACAAAGTGGGGGTTAAACCTGTAGTCTGAGCTCTTGGACTTGTGGGTCATGTATGTCTAAAGCTTCTATCTGTCTCTTGAGATAGCACTTTAGTTGTTCCAAGAAACGAGGCTGGGTAAGAGATCTGGGGGGAAAAAATCATAATAATGAAGCTGTAATATTGAGCACTGAGAGGATATGTGGAAAGCTTGCCGTACCCATGACATCTTATTTCTCTTGGTTTTCTGATGATTTCAGAGGTAAGATGATCAGCCCCAGTTGAAAGGTAGACTGAAGTATCTCCACCTTTGATCTGAGGGAAATCAGAGTGATCCAGCATTATTAGACATTTGATGAAGTAACCCAAATAAGTATGATATCAAAGTATATTTGTTTTGTTTATTTATTTGTTTTTGTTTTTTTACTTTCTTCATCATTTATTTATTTATGATGAAAGGAATATTCTGGTTTCAATACAAGTTAAACTCAATCGACAGCATTTGTGGCATAATATTCATTACCACAAAAATTCATTCGTCCCTCTTTTTCTTTAAAAAAAGCAAAACTATGGGTTACAGTGAGGCACTTACAATGGAAGTGAATGGGGTCAATTTTTTAACATAATAACATTCATCAAACCCTAAAATGACTTTAAAAATGAAGATTTAAAACTTTACAGTTCAAATAACACATTAGTTTTAGCAGAAGAATTAATGTAAGTGCATTTCTGCCTTTAAACCCTCCAAAAATTGGCCCCATTCACTTCCATTATAAGTGCCTAACTGTAACCTCAATTTTTGCTTTTTTAAAGGAAAGGACAGAAGAGGCTAAATAATTTTTTGTGGTAATAAGCATTATGCTACAAATGCTGTCGATTGAGCTTAACTTGTATTGAACCCGGAATATTCCTTTAAGAATTCACATTTGGCCAGCTATAAGTAGGCTTACATCTATCTACCAGTTAGCTATCTGTGCATCACTGGATATTTGGAGTACTATAAAATGCTATCTTTTAATCTGTTTATATATTAATTAAAACAATTTTGCAAGCAGGTTCATAACCAACTTACTTTAAGAAACTTTGATGTAGAAATTCTACTGATAATTTGTCCTCTGCTGTCTCTTTTATCATCAGACGGAAGGTGAGATGATGACCTAGATCAGAGAGAGAGAGAGAGAGAGACAGCAGTAAAGGAGTCTTTGGGTAGTTCACATAAAATGTCAAGCAGTCATTTTAATTAAGAAACAACAGTATATTTGTACTTTTAAAAATATATTATTTTTAGACCGTAGGACTATTTAAGAGAACGGCATAAAAGATAAAAAAAAATGTCTAAAAACTGAGAAAAACATAAAAGAAATGGTGACCTATAAAGAACATAAAATATGTAATTTCGGTAACACTTTACAATATGTTTCCATTAGTTAATGCATTAGGTATCATGAACTAACAATGAACAATATATTTTTGATAGCATTTATTAAAGGTGCACTCAGTAATTTTTAATATATGTCATTTTGGACTTGGACACTGACACTGAGGGGTGTGGATGCCACATAAAACGCAACAGTTTTCAGTTACCAATGCCACTGTAAAAATTATTTAGCAGAGACGGGCCACTTCTATTAAAATGAATGGGAGAAATTGGAATGCCCAATGGTCAATGGATGTAGAAAGGATGTCCCGCCTTACAGGTAAAAGAGCCAGTCACCTTTTAGATAACATCACCTGTCAATCAACACAAAGTATGTACATGCGCATTAGCTATACAAGCCGGAAAAATTTTGGTTTTTAGCGTAATCTGAGGTAAAGAATCACAATTTATGGTTACAGTGTTGTCAGATTTTACTGCTGATTTAAAATATGTTCTTTGTTCGTAATTTTGACAAACAGTTTTGGAGATTTCGATCTTTCCCCATTCAAGTAGATAGAAGCTGCACTGTCATGATTGGGAATTGCCTCCTGAGAGCGTTCCAAACATGGCCGACAGTAGACTGACTTGCAAGAAAGACTTTGGCTACTCTCAGTTATCCATAATTAATTTAATACATTTGTTAAAGTGTCAAATAACAGGGCGGTTACTGAGTTTAATGCTGCCTTCAAGTGGACCTAGGAAGCCCATACCTCCAAGTCAGGCGTTCATTACAACGACATGTCAAGCATTCATGTGGGAAACAAGATATGGAAGAAGTCAAACTAAAAAAAAAAATATTCAGTGAATGATGGCAAAAACTCTTTTTCTGTTGTACCACTGAATAAACATAAATGAATGTACTTGCAACATTTATTCACTACATATATGATTTAAAAATGCAAGGTATCTAACAAATTATTCAATAATTTGCTTAAAACAAGCCACAAAAGGCAAGTCATAAGCTGACTATAATATATAACAAATTAATATTATTAAAATAAAGTAAAATTATGCAACATCATTGGTTTCCATCATCTTTCCTGTCGACACGCCCCTTCCAACAACCCATCTTGGCAACTCGTGTATCATCTAGAATTCAGAGTTTCCCACTCGTAATTATGACTTTGCTTTACAGTTCTTGTGCTCGGAACTCGTAAGTACGATATTTCTGACTCCACTTGAAGGGTACATAAGTAAGTAGTATTTGGCTGGTCATGTGATCCCAACATGGCAGCCCCCATGACGGGACCCTCTCCATGTAAAATAAAACAGCTTTTAAAAGACTACTGATGAGACTGGAACCTTCATCTCGTGTGAGTGACAGTGATTTTTTTTGAACATGTTTCAAAATTGCTTTAGGAGTAAAACGTTTTAAATGAGAAAAAAATAAAAAATAAAAAAAATACTGAGTGCACTTTTAACCTTTGTTAATGCTTGTTAATAAAAATATAATTGTTCAATGTTAGTTCATAGTGAATTAACTAGTGTTAACATCTGCTCTTTTTTTATTACTATATGTTGAAATTAACATTAGTTCATGTTAACTTATGTTGTTATGTAATGTTAACAAATGGAACCTTATTGTAAAGTGTTACCATAATTTACTTAATACATTAGGGTTTCCACAGTGTACGGTGTTACCGGTTTTACTCTGTACAAGGGACAACACCGGTGTGAAATTTCATTTAGCCTATTGAAACCCTAATATAAAAAAGCTTATCGACATGTTATTTGTCAACTACCCATTTACTGACTGGAGTTTTGTAAACTATTCTGCATTAAGATTAAACTGACCCTGTAGAAGCCATTAGTTTACAAAATAACATTAATGCCTCTAACGCTTTTAGCTTACCTTTCAGAGTGCGACAGCGGTGGTAACTGCACTTCTTTCTTTGACGACATTTGGATGATTGCTTCAAAAAGCAGCCATTTAAAATTTCACAGTAAACTTCTCAATGTACTTCCAACCGACGCTTCAGCAGCGTGGCATTGTTGTTGTTTGAGAAGTGGTTGCTATGGCATTATGGACCCTAGAAAAGACCTCTAGTTTATAGGTGTCCATAGCGTGCCTTTATTAAAAAAAAAAACTGGCTGATCGTCAAGAAAACTATATGAGTCGTTTGGAATTCATTTATGTATGTAAATAGATCAATTGACAATTTCTTAAAATTTAAAGTATTAATCTGTTTGTAGGGGGATAGCGATGGTAATTGTTTTTCTCATGGCAATAATTAAATGGCTACTGGATTACACCACAGAGAGTCTTGTTTTTCTGAGCCCATCTGTTTTTTTAGACAGTAGAAATCCTCAGGATGCTTAACTTGTTGAACAGAATGTTTTTTTTATGTTTTTAATGTTTTTAAGAGATATTAGGTTTAGAAGTATGAGTGACTTGTTTTGTTACTTTTTGTGCTGTGATACACTGTTTTGACTAAATATGATTAATAAATATATATTGTTTAATAAAAAGGCAAATAATATATCTAAAAATATATATTTTAAAAACATACTGTGAATACGATCGGTTTTAGTTTAAGTATTATCATAATAATGGTGCTTTACAGTCCAAGAACTCAAGTTTGGTATAAGGATTACATGAAGACTGTTACATAACATGCTAAAAGAGTGATACAACTATGTATAATCATAGCACTTAAATAACGTTTTTATAGAGATACTAATTCGAGATCCAAAAAGGTTAGTTCAGACAAATAAAATATATTAGTTTAAAGAGATAGTTCACCCAAAAATGAATTATCTCATCATATATTTATTCTCATGCCATTCCAGATGTGTATGACTTTCGTTCTTCTGCTGAACACAAATGGAGATTTTTAGAAGAATGTTTCAGCTCTGTTGGTCCTTACAATGCAAGTGAATGGTGATCAGACCTTTGTAGCTTCAAAAATCACATAAAGGAAACATAAAAGGCCATCCATTCGACTCCAGTAGTTTAATCCACATCTTCTGAAGTGATATGATTAGTGTGGGTGAGAAATAGATCAATATTTAAGTCCTTTTTACTCTAAATCTTCGCTTTCACTTTCATTTTCAGACTTTCCGGTGTAAAAGTTAAGTTTTATTTATTTATTTATTTGACTGAACTATCCCTTTGATAACAAGTGTTTTTACAACATGATTATGGGATGTGTTGAAAACTACAGTGCGTTTTGCATCCCTCTCCTCTTTCCGACGGACAAAACGTCAATTATTTATGGGTCATGTAGTTAATGGCACTTCCCTCGTATCATCAGTGTGCACTGCGCAGTGCTTTGTGTTCAACTACAGTACCCACACGTCACTGTAGAGCGGCTGGCTTATCCGGGGATGTCTCACCACTGCTGTGTTTCTCCAGTCTAGCGCTCACTCCTTTTTAGCGGATTGGCAAAACAGGGGTAGGATTACGAGAAGGAATAAACACATACCCAAAAATGGCAGAGCTTGGAGCGGTGAGCCTGCTAACAGGAGATTCTGCTTTTAAATATCAAGAGCATGAGCTAAACGAGCGTTTGAAGCGGCTGTACCCGGCCGTGAATGAGGAAGAAACCCCCTTACCCCGATCGTGGAGCCCCAAGGATAAATACAGCTACATCGGGCTCTCACAGAATAATCTGCGGGTGCATTACAAAGGTATACAGATGTGACACACTCGCCAGAACATTGCTGAGCTGTCAACTCCACAGGCCTTAACAATCCCGGTGGTGACGGCTGTTGTGGTTAGCTGCTCTCGAACATTTGCAATCTCCCCAATCTAGATTGAGCTGCTTGTTCCGTCCCCTTTGCTTTGTTGCATAGAAGGAATGGGGAATGTCCAAATGGGCTGACATTTAGCAAAACATGTCAGAATTCGGCTAGCGAGAGTAGCTCAGGGTAGCATATAATGCACGATTAGAGAACCCATCGTGTCAGTCTTGCTTTTAGACACCTACTATCTGAAGAACATAAAGTGCTTTTGGTTTACGAAGCTCATCCCTTTTGGTGAATTAGTTGAAACTGGTGCTTGTCAGACAGCCACAGCAGGGCAACCAGCTACACCACTGAAATGAAATGCACATCGATTGTTTAGTTTACACCGCATTGCATAAGTGTATTTGTTATCCGCTTTCGAGAGCGGATGATTTATATAAGGGTGCGCGCCACAGTACAATGGAACAAAAACGCTGGAAACGATCTTGTTTTATATGTGTATTTAACATAGACAAGACTGTTTACGCACGAACAAGCGTGTTCGAAATATTCGACATATTCGAATCTAATGGATCGTTCGAAGCCCCGAATTCATCATAGGTGTGAATTCGAATTCCACAGCACTGGCTGTTTGAACAGTTGCACTGGGGTTTATTCTGACGAAACGTGTCAAAATATGTCCTGTATCTTTAAGACATTAACCCAAATTGAATACAAAAATGTGAAATTATATTATGCATAAACAAAATGAAGTCTACATTTAGGACCATTTTTGCATTGACATTATTTTCATTTCTATTCTCTTTTACTATTCCCCATTGTTTTCTATGATGATTATTATTGCCATAATACTGCTATTTGTTGTATACTGTATTACAACATACTACAGTGTATAAATACTTAACACTTTATTATACTTTATTATACATCATCAGATAGCACATGTACATCTGTGATCAGGGCCGTAGCTAGTGGGATGAAAGGTGGTAACAATTCTAGGGGCCAACAGGCCCAGGGGTCCCCACAACAAAATCTAAACTGTGTTTTTTTTAATGGGAAAGGGGCCCAGAGCAATATACAGTCAGGGGGCCCAGAAAACTGCTACGGCCCTGTCTGTGATGAGTCTGTTTTATGTCTTTTCATCTGGAAAGCATCACAATTTAATTAACATCTGCTAAACATCTTGAAAAGATCAGATTTACAAACATTCTACATCATAAACGTCTCAAAGACATCTGTTGAATGCCTTATTGACATCTGAGAAATACTTATTGACATACATCTTGTAGACGTATTGCAGATGAGCAAACAACGTAAAAAAAAAAAATCTTCCAGATGTAAACACATACATCAAATAGATGGCTGGGTGATGTACGTGTGCTATCAGGGTAATGACCCTCTTTTTTCTCATTGAAGGAATAAGAATTGGGGGTAAAATGTGCAACTTTCATGAAAATTTTTTTAATGGTTCTAAATAGACTTTATTTCCTGTATGCAAAACATCATTTCTTATTTGTTTCTTTTGATTTTGGAGTAGAATAGGACCAGGACATTTTCTTGACAGGTTTCATGACAATCACCCTGTGGTGTTTCTCCGGCCGAATGACCCAGGGGGGGACTCTAGATTTACCAAAAAATTCAGATGTACATTTTTTTGTTGAACAACTACAGTGGTGGACAAAAATATTGGCACCCTTGGTAGATATGAGCAAAGAAGGCTGTGAAAAATATGTCTTTACTGTTTATCCTTTTGATCTTTCATTCAAAATATTCACAAAAATATATCCTCTAATGGATATCAAACCCTGCAAACACAATAAAAGTTTTATCAAAAAGCAAATATTTTTGTCAAATATATGTGTGGCATAATTATTGGCATATCCATTTTGTGAAGCTCAACAACCTTATGCCGCACATCATAAATTTATTCTTTGCATTGTGATGGATGACAAAGGGAATTTGGCTTGTGTGTTACTTAATATTTATACCCCTCTGAAACAGGAAGTCATGGCTGAACAATTTCATGTTCCTAGTCATCCAGGTGCACTAAAAATAAGTAAAATGGGAGTGGGAATATACTTCAGATATATTTTACTCATAAGAATTTCTAGGGGTGCCAATAATTGTGCCACACATATATTTGACAAAAATATTTGTTTTTTGATAAAACTTATGTTGTGTTTGCAGGGTTGTAAGATATCCATTAGAGGATATATTTTTGTGAATATTTTGAATGAAAGATCAAAAGGATAAACAATAAAGACATTTTTCACAGCCTTCTTTGCTCATATCTACCATGGGTGCCAATATTTTTGGCCACCGCTGTATGTACATGCTTCTAGACAATACACAATAAAGCAGTCTATTTTAAGAATGATCACTAAACAGTCTGTAGATGCTCTTTGTGATTCAATGACTTTGCAGCTTTTATAACAGGGAGATCTTTTGTTTTAGCACCTACATAAACCATAAGGCTTGTAAAAAGGATTTGCCAAATGATCTGCTTTTAATTAGATTATGTCGTGTGACAGTGGGCCTGTTGTGCATTGTGCAATACTTCAGGACAGTTACCATCTGAGGGTCATTTGTGTATAGACTTTACTGTTTATTTTCTTACATGTGTTGTTGCACACATGACAGCTGTCAAATAGACAGCATGTTTGTGTCGATGCCCAGGTCAACTGGGTCTTTAGCCTAATAGTTTTATTTTGTTTATCCTTTTTGACTCAACATTGAACAACACCACATTATTCTGGTAATGTACCCTGCTTTGTGTCAGTGGAAAATTGTACCTCATTGGCAACTATCTTCTTTCACTGCATGGGTATGTTTACCACTTCATATGTGGCTGATGTTAGCCAAGCATTTTGTATTTGGAGTACTGAGTCTATTTGTTAATTAGTGTTGAGTAGGAATCAGAAGTGTTTGTGTACTGATATATATATATATATATATATATATGTTGTTTTTATTTTGTTGTTTTTTTTTTTGTCATGGATCTGTGTTTGGATTTGGATATCAGTTTATCCTTAAAATTGGTGTATTTAGATTTCGATTAAGCAAAGGGTTGCACTGTTTGTAACTGTAATCCCTTTCTTTAAATCAAATTATTCCCATTTTGTAGCAACGTATTCAGAGCAGCTACTATTTAACCTACTGTCTTCTTCTCACCCTTGTGATTTCAGTACTATTTTGGCCATTGTACCAAATTCAATTTGATATCTTTCATATTTCCAGGTTTAGACAAAAAGTATGAGCCATCAAAAAAATTAAAATCATGAATTTATGATGGCCAAAATCCATGTGTTTCTGTATCTTAACCTAACTTTGTGAAGTCATGCTTAACCTCCTGAGACCAGGATGAGATTGCTATGTGCATTTTCCATTTCCCTTTATGATTTGTAACTAGTAGCGCCTGATAATCATGCAAACAAAGCAATTTCTGAGAACAACAAATACTTTGCCTAAAAATGTATGTCCTCATATGGGGTTCATGATTTGGAATTTTTAATAAATAACAGGCTGTAGAAAGTCAGCTTTGTGTATCAAATTGTTTATTACAATGTTTTCTCTAAATCATTAATGTTTCGGACTTAAAGGGATAGTTCACCCAAAATGAAAATTCTCATAATTTACTCACCCTCATGCCATCCCAGATGTGTATGACTTCCTTTCTTCTGCTGAACACAAATTAAGTTTTTTTAGAAGAATATCTCAGCTCTGTAGGTCCTCACAATGCAAGTGAATGGGTACCAACATTTTGAAGCTCCAAAAGCACATAAAGGCAGCATAAAAGTATAATCCATAAGACTCTAGTGATTAAATCCATACCTTCAGAAGCGATATGATAGGTTTGGGTGAGAAACAGATCAAAATGTAATTCCTTTTTTACATTTTTGCAATTTAACATTCTCCTTCATATTCTTCTTCTTTTGTTTTTGGTGATTTGCATTCTTTGTGCATATCGCCACCTACTGGGCAGGAAGGAGAATTTGTAGTAAAAAAAATTACTTAAATATGAATCTGTTTCTCACTCTCACATATCATATTGCTTCTGAAAATATAGATTTAACCACTTGAGTCGTATGGATTACTTTTATGTTGACTTTAAGTACATTTGGAGCTTCAAAATTTTGGCACCCATTCACTTGAATTGTATGGACCTACAGAGCTGAAATATTCTTCTAAAAATCTTTGTTTGTGTTCAGCAGAAGAAAGAAAATCACACACATCTGGGATGGCATGAGGGTGAAAGAATGATGAGAGAATGTTCTTTTTTTTGGGTGAACTATGGCTTTAACGTTTCCTGAATGTATAGCTATTTACTAAATACCTAAATGTTTAGTTATTTATCAAATTTGTGGCAGTTAAAGTGTTGGCAAGCCAAGTAAAATATGAACTACTTGCCTGACTGGGCCAGTAGAAAAAAAAAGTCTTTATTAGGGGGACTGTTAGCCCATGAATGAAGAGTGGAAATGGGACATTTGCAGCACTACATCCATGGAGATATTGTACTGCATTGAATTACAACACAACCTCCTTTGAGAAGATTAATGCAAGGAAAATTAAATAGATTCAAATATAGAATAGGCCTAGATGAGGATAATTTTTCTATGCCGTTCGGTGGACTGCTATCTGTTTCCTGTGGCAGGTTTTTGGTTCACTGTGTTTCCTTTAACCTCTTTGTAATGTTTGCCTATTGAGGGGTTTTGCCAGTCTGAGGAGCCAATCATGCATGTTCACTCAGTGCGGTGACATCACCAGATTGTGTTAGTTTCCCCCTAGTGTCTCTATGAAGCTGTAAAACCCTGTTTGCTAACACTACCACGACACTCCCAATCTTCTCTCCCTCTCTCTTTGTTCTCTTATATTGTAGATATTAATTTCATTTTTATAATTTGGCCTGTTTAGCTGATGTTTTTGGTGCCAGCTGTAGCACTGTCCTGCTCCCACCGTTTGCCTTAGTGTTTTACCATATAGCTATCCGATTCTGTGGTGCTGATTGTTTGTGTGTGTTTATGAGAAAGAGAGAGTTTATGAGTATATCTCATTCCACTATTCATTGAGCTACACATACTGGTTATTGACTCCTTTTCACCCCAAAATCAACAGAAAAATAAGTATTCAGGCTGTATTTTGAATAAATTCAAAGACTATTTTAGGACGATTAAGATTATTTTTGCATTGTTACATTATTTTTTTGATGTTTTCAAAGTAGTGCGTATAGGCTTATAACAGAACATTGAAGTCAGGTCATAACATTCTTATAGAAACAATGCTATGACACTAGTTCACCCAAAAACCCTATCATTATTCTTTCACCCTAAGGTCGCTCCAAACCAGAATTATTTTCTTTCTTCCCAGCAGTGGCTAACACAAAATTAGACATTTTAAGAATCCTCACACAGCTTTTTGTCATATTATGAAAGTGAAAATGTCAAAGGAATGTCAAGCTCCAAAAAGCCCCCAAAAAAATCAAAATCATTGATTAGCTTGTGTCCAAACGTCATAATGTCAAACCTGCACCGTAGTCGCCATTTTGGACTAGAGCACTACAAACCAGAGTTGATCAATGATTTGATTTGAGAGTGAATAACCATTTAAATTTCCATCTAGTTTGGCCACACAAAGTGATTGTATGGCTTCGGAAGACTGCACAGTTTGTATCAACTACTTTTACAGTATTTTGAGCCTGACAGCCCTGAACCTTTTTGTGTTATATTTTTTTCTCTATTGTGTTCCACAGAAGAAAGATAGTCAGTCTTTGGGACATATTTATTTTGACACTTATATGGAGTATCATAATGTAAGGGCCGATGGTCTTACCATACAGTATATCAACTGATAAGCTGAGCATTTGGATGCCACATGTAAATTGGACCACATTTCTTCCCTGTCAGCAGGGTCTGAAATTAACACCTGCCAAGTGCCAAATGTGGGTGAATTTTCTATTTGGCCAGTGAATTTTGCTGTGTCTCACACCACACTGGCAGGTGCTTTTTCCTTTCTATCAATGTCTGTGTCAGTGCTTATAAAAGTAATGGAACACAGTTTTGTCCTCAAGGAGGCTCTGTAGGCTTACAATCAGCAAGGTTGCAGGTGTTAAGACAGAATGGCCCTTAACTAGTTTCCCGCTGCTCATCTATAGGCTTAGTTAGCTGTAAATCTAAACAAGGTGAGGGCAATTTTGAAGAGCCTTCATGCCATCTGGAAGAAGGGAAGACCACTCTCGGGTTTCGAGTTTATGTGTGAGTAAAGGCCCCGATATACTTCATATGAAATCGAAGAACGAATGGGTGTGATGTCATTAAAAACAAAATCTGGCCTCGTTTCGGTGGTTCACAGTAGCCAGTCAGGGCACACTTTTAGCAAAATGTCTTACCGGCTGCTAAACACCTTACTGCCATTGGTCCATGTCATCGGTAGGTGTGACCTGGAGCTTCACCTACTTTGAGACCCGTTCACGGTAGGGATGTGCGAGACTAGCCGACTAAACGGTTCTGATGCTTCAAGTCAACACTGGAATTGCTAGTCGGTTAAAATTTTCCCCCATTAAACTGATAATAATTTTTACACATTTCCATTTGGCTTTATATTTTTACAGAGGCTACGCTTAAATTACTGTCATATTAATGTTACATATTTTAAATAGAATTAATAATACAAATATTATTTTAAAAAGAGGATATCTGGAGCAGATACAAAGATTCATTTCACCTCAAGCTGCACGTGCTTCTTCCCTCTCTCAATCGTGGCATGCACAGGAAAATGTCCTCTCGCTAGACAAGAAAACTCAGCAAAGTTGTTATGAAATCACTTCGGTGGTGGTGCAGGAATCAGATTTCCAAACGTTTGAAAGTCCCTATGGATGTTTTCACATTTGAGTCTTCTTTACATCTGTGCATGCTTGTACACAGTTTTGCCGTTGTGCAGGCTTTTTCAAGTGCAGGATGGCCTCATCAGGTGAGTCAAGTCCCGTCTTTCACCAGACCATGTCAGTGTGTTAATTTTGCTCATCAAAAAATGTATGCTTTTGAGTAAGTAGCCTAGAAAATGACTGTTTATATTCAACGAGGTGCCGACTGCTTAATGTGTTAAAGTATCTTTTATTCTGTGCGCACGTCATGATTTGAATACATTAGGTTTATTGTAGGCTACATCACAGTCCTTTTTTTCTATCCTAGGGCTACTTTTTTTTTTTTTTTAATTTCGTAACTGTTATTGGTTAACATTTTTTACCAAACTGCTGTCATATTAGATCAATGGCTAATGCACGACTGCACGTTGTGAAATACGCACAACTTTTCAATGCATTTTTTTTCTCTCATAGATTTGGCTTAGTCTACCTGTTAATTATTTTCAACAATGTCCTGACCTGTTTTAATATGTTAAGTAACTTTTACGTGGTGAATTCCATTTAGAACAGGCTGAGTTGCTCTATTGGTCCTGCACTATTCATTCAATTGTTTTCAATAAATATGCCTTTTAAATATTTGCTAACGTTGATTCAGTCAATGCGTGTCATGTTCTATATTTAATGTACAATGATCATAATGCAAGGTGAGCACGTCACAGATAAATACCCCTTTTCAGTGGAATTTAGCTTCGGATTTGGAATAGATCAAGTATTTTAAATGGGTCGCATAAACACATTTCTTTTTTTGAGTGTTTTCTGACGGTTGGTTTCTTTTTAGACTAGTCGGCTTCAAAATTTTCATTTAAACGTCAGTGAAATTAGTCGTTCAGCACATCCCTAGTTCACAGTGTTCAGTCAGTTAAGATCAGTCAACACTCTATTGTTCAGTTATTAACGAACTGGTGCAAATTTACCTACATCTGTACGATTGTTCGCATAGAGACATTTTCCAAGAACATGTCAAGCATTTTTTTGTTTTTTTGTTTAATTAGTCTACAAAAGGAATCAAGTCTACTCTAATACTTTTTAAGTGCCCATAAACCTTTGGTTTATATGCTGCTTCACTCATGTGCCTTCTGCAGTGAAAGCCATTCACACATCTACCCATAGTAAGGTATGTCCCTCTCTTTTGTCTGTATTCTTCCCATTAACACTCTTTTATACACCTTTTATGCATCTTTGCAGTTGTAAAGTGTCATCATAAATTACAATTACAGTGTAATCAGTGCATATTATGGTCGCGTGTAGTGTATTTGCGCATTAGTGTCATGAATTCAGAATGTAAACAAGTCAAATTGCGCATTTTGTACTGCATATACAAGAAAAAGTAGGTGAACCTAAGCTGGTTTTCTGCATTAATTGGTCATAAATTGTGATCTCATCCTTATCAAAGTCACAAGTATAGACCAACACAATAAGCTTAAGCTAACAACACACAAACAATTATAATCTTTCACGCCTTTAGTGAACACATCCCATTAAACATTCACAGTGCTGTGGAAAAAAGTAAGTGAACCCTTGGATTTAATAACTGGTCGATCCTCCTCTGGCAGTAATAACCTGAACCAAGTTTTCTGGTAGCTGCGGATTAGATCTGCACAACATTCAGAAGGAATTTTGACCATTCTTCCTTACAGAACTGCTTATGCTCAGCCATATTCTTAGGAAGTCTGGTGTGAACTGCCTTCTTGAGGTCATTCCACAGCATCTCTATTATGGGGCTTTTCCACTGCATGGTACAGCTCAACTCGACTCGACTCTGCTCACTTTTTGGGGGTTTTTCACTGTGGATAGTACCTGGTACCTGATACTTTTTTTAGTACCACCTTGGTCAAGGTTCCGAGCGAGCCGAGCCGATACTAAATGTGATGTCAAAACCCTGCAGTTCACTGATTGATCAGAGAGAATCGTCACTACCAGCGTCAATGGATTTGCGACACGGGACATCAACCCGCTAGATTTAAAGTTAGTAACAGTGACAGCAATATCATTTGTTCACGTGACTTTCAAATTGTAAAAAGAAATGGCTGTGCGCAAAACCACGCCGTGGTCAATAAACGAGGTGCAGACTTTCCTCTCGTTAGCGACAAACGAAAAAGTCTTTCAGGAAGTGTCTCAACTGTTTGCCGCGCACGGCTACCACCGGACCTACCAACAGTGTAAGGAAAAGTTACTTAAAAGTGACTACAGAACCATCAAGGACCACAACAGCCGGAGTGGTTCAAACAGAAGAAAGTGGAAGTGGTTCGACCAAATGGACGCTATCTATGGCAATAGACCGGTGAGCAATGGGAGGGAGAGTGTCCTGGACTCGCCGTTGTTGGAGTCCACGATGGAGGATGGTACGTTATGTTACGTTAACTCTGTATTCTGCTTGAAAGCTTCACTTTATTTAGTTGACCAGCTACTGGAAAGCTTGCTTCTAAAACAACTAGGCCAATTTAACTGTTACACTTGTGTAAGATCACCATGCAACAACTGCTTTATGCAGCACAATGAGCTAGTAGCTAACAGCTAGCAGTCGTGTTATTGTTTATGTTCAGTAAAGTTTGTGTCGCGTTTAAGACACTTGCGGCGCAACTATGACGATCAGCCTATAATCCCACCCACGTTGAGATGGCACTAAACTGCAGTGGAAAAGCAAGCTCAGAAAAGTAAAGCAAGCAGAGTTGAGTCGAGTTGAACCGTAACGTGCAGTGGAAAAGTGACATTAGGATAAGGTCTGGGCTCTGACTGGGCCACTCCAAAAGGTGGATTTTATTTTTTTGAAGCCGTTCTGTAGTGGATTTACTTCAATGTTTAGGGTCATTGTCCTGCTACATCACCCAACTTCTACAGAGCTTCAGCTGGTGCACAGCCAGCCTGACATTATTCTGTAGGATTCCCAGTAGCCTTGTAGTGTGTCAACGTGGTCTTTGGAAAACTTCAGGTGCGCAGCAACGTTTTTGTTGGAAAGCCTTCGTGTTGTCCTGCCATGGACACCGTTTTCCATATAGTAGATTCTTGAACAGAGATGTTAACCAGTTAATGATTTCTTCAGTTCTTTAGCTGTCACAGGTGTGGACAGATGAATATCTAAGCTCTTTGAGATAACTTTGTAAGCTTTTTCTGCTTTATGCAAAGCAACAATTCTTGATCATAGGTCTTCCAAAATCTCTTTTTTGCGAGGCATGGTCCACATCACCAGATGCTTCTTGTGAATGGCAAACTCAAAATTTTTGAGTGCTTTTTATAAGACAAAGTAGCTCTAACCCACACCTCCAATCTCGTTTCATTAATTAGATGCCAGACTTGCCAACTCCTGACTCCAATTAGCTTTTGTTGACATCATTAGCCTATACTTTTTCCAATCTACACTGTGAATGTTTGAGTGATGTATTCAGTATGTACAAGAACAATACAATATTGTGTGTCATTAGTTAAAACAGATTGTGTTTGTTCATTAATGTAACTTAGATGAAAATCAAACCAGATTTTAAGACATATTTATACATAAATGCAAGTAATTCCAAAAGGTCCACAGACTTTTTCTTGCCACTGTATATTACTTTAAATTATCATCAAGTGGTTAAAAAAAAGCATCTTTTACTGATCTAGTGTAAATTCTACTCATAGAATGAGGCATGAAGTCAATGATAACACATTTTAATGTCACATTAGCTTCTTGAGCGTCCTCATATTTAAATGTGTTTCTAAACGCCTCCCACAGTGGTATGGCAGATATTTGAATGTTCGCAAACAGTATATTGTTGCTCGGCTGTTTTGAACTTCTTTATACCCCTGAACAAAGAATGCAGAAAAACTTCTCCTGAAGTACAGTTGAAGTCAGAAGTTTACATACCCTTAGGTTGAAGTCATTAAAACTAATTTTTTAACCACTCCACAGATTTAATATTAGCAAACTACAGTTTTGGCAAGTCATTTAGGACATCTACTTTGTGTATGACATGAGTAATTTTTCCAACAATTATTTACAGACAGATTGTTTCACTTTTAATTGACTTTATCACAATTCCAGTGGGTCAGAAGTTTACATACACTAAGTTAACTGTGCCTTTAAGCAGCTTGAAAAATCAAAAGAAATCAGCCAAGACCTCAGAAAAAAAAATTTTGGACCTCCACAAGTCTGGTTCATCCTTGGGAGCAATTTCCAAATGTCTGAAGGTACCACGTTCTTCTGTACAAACAATAGTACGAAAGTATGAACACCATGGGACCACGCAGCCATCATACCGCTCAGGAAGGAGATGCATTCTGTCTCCTAGAGATGAACATAGTTTGGTGTGAAAAGTGCAAATCAATCCCAGAACAACAGCAATGGAACCTGTGAAGATGCTGGAGGAAACAGGTAGACAAGTATCTATATCCACAGTAAAACGAGTCCTATATCAACATAACCTGAAAGGCTGCTTAGCAAGGTAGAAGCCACTGCTCCAAAAAAGCCAGAATATAGTTTGCAATTGTACATTGGCACAAAGATCTTACTTTTTGGAGAAATGTCCTCTGGTCTGATGAAACAAAAATGTAACTGTTTGGCCACAATGACCATCATTATGTTTGGAGGAAAAAGGGTGAGGCTTGCAAGCCGTAGAACACCATCCCAACCGTGAAGCATGGGGGTGGCAGCATCATGATGTGGGGATGCTTTGCTGCAGGAGGGACTGGTGCACTTCACAAAATAGATGGCATCATGAGGGAGGAAAATTATGTGGATATATTGAAGCAACATCTCAAGACATCTGCCAGGAAGTTAAAGCTCGGTCGCAAATGGGTCTTCCAAATGGACAATGTCCCCAAGCATACCTCCAAAGTTGTGGCAAAATGGCTTAAGGACAACAAAGTTAAGGTATTGGAGTGGCCATCACAAAGCCCTGACCTCAATCCAACAGAAAATTTGTGGGCAGAACTCAAAAAGTGTGTGCGAGCAAGGAGGCCTACAAACCTGACTCAGTTACACCAGTTCTCTCTGGAGGAATGGGCCAAAATTCCAGCAACTTATTGTGAGAAGCTTGTGGAAGGCTACCCAAAATGTTTGACCCAAGTTAAACAATTTAAAGGCAATGCTACCAAATACTAACAAAGTATATGTAAACTTCTGACCCACTGGGAATGTGATGAAAGAAATAAAAGCTGAAATAAATCATTCTCTCTGATATTTCATATTCATAAAATAAAGTAGTGATCCTAACTGACCTAAGACAGGGAATGTTTTCTACGATTAAATGTCAGAAATTGTGAAAAACTGAGTTTAAATGTATTTGGCTGAGGTGTATGTAAACTTCTGACTTCAATTGTATATCAGGGCCTTAAGTTTGAATTACCCAACTCCACAAAAATTTCTAAATAGATTTTCAGGCAAGTAAATATTCCATAAACAATACAATTCTTTAAAAAAGCAGTTCACTTTTAAACATGCGTACAATATTGTTTATTTGTCTCTCTTGTCTGTCAGATCCACTTGTAAAATGCAATAAAAAATGGCCGGCAAGAAATCTGACTGGCAGGTACATTTGTTTTTCATGTACAAGCCACCTTGGCTGGTAGACTAAAAAGTGAATTCCGGACCCTGTCTGTCAGGTTTGAAACCGATCCAGCCTCACTTTCACAGACTGAAACAACTGATAAGGTCTTGCCAAAAAATTCAATCAATAAATGTGTATTGTGTTATTTTGTCACCAAGCTGTTCCAACTAAAACAAGCATCAATGGTGTTGAAAATGGTATACCTCCTGTATGTCATATTTCACAATGCAAAAAAAAAAAAGAAACTCTCGTCCTAAATTATGGTTGATTTTTTACATTTTCTTTATGCAAAACATAATTTAGTTTTATTTTGAGGTAAAGTCTGACCTGGACATTTCTTGCCAGAGAGTCACCCTTTTATCAAGACTGGGATCGAGCCAGTTTTGTGCCTCAAAGGGTTAATAGATTATTGGCTCACCCCGGTAAAAAAACAAAAAAGCAGCGCTAATGCAGAACATACCATAAAATGATATGTCCTACACAGGATTAGAGCAGTGCTGTAAGACACAGCAGACCTATGATTATGCAGTGCAGAGAAGGATGCTGTATAAAAGCTGTTTGTGTTTTGTGCAGTAAACATGTTTGGGAGAGAGAGATGGAGGGACAGTCAGACAAGGAACTAAAGAAGGAGAGAATCACCTAGGGTCATCTCACTCCTCTGTGCTCCCAGAATGGTGTGGTCATGGCATGATGTATAAATAGATTGAGTGTGTGTGTATATATGTGCGTTTGTAGTTTGTGTGTGGAAGAGTGAGTCAGGGATTTGCACATACAGGGTCATCTGCTTTTACTCTGGTCGTGTGAGCTGTGGATATATATAGATTTTGTGTGTGTTCTTGATTATGAATGCTTGTCTGGACTTGGCAGGCAAGTGTATTTTAGCTTGTAGCAGGACTTAGATGCTAAATATAAAGGTGATTAATATTATTACAGTAACCAGAGATGATGACGATGAATGCATACACTTGATGCAGCTTTCAATTACTGTGGGGATATAGGATTGATTTTTATTTGAATCACAGTGTCTCATAACACATGGTATATGCTGATTACAGATATATGGAATAGTTCACCCAAAATTTTAAATTCTTTCATTATTTACTCACCCTCATGTTGTTCCAACAATTTTGATGATACAGTATATGCCACTCATTTCCATATAATGAAAGTTAATTAGGACTAGTGGTTTGATCAGTCCTTAAAATAAAGCCCGAGCCTGAACCTGAAAAACCGTTCCAGTATAGTATATTGGTGAACTATTGAGCAGCGAGATCTTTTCACTGCGTGTTGAGAGTAAAAGTTGTTCCATGTAATCTGTGTGTGTCCAAAGATGAGATCCACGCAACCCATTTGTCATTGAATAATGTCTCTTTTAATACCCCTTCTGTTCTTTACAGTCAGTGTTTACTCAAAATAACAAAAAAGAAACATTTAACTAGTGTTGCACTAATCATGCATAGCACGGATGAGGTAAAGCCATTCGAATCCTCTCTCGTTTATATACGCTCATTTACAGACGATCTTTACAGGACTACCGGTTTCTTAAAGAGACGGTACCGGATTTAGCACATGTTCAACAAATCAGTGTAAATAGGAAACATCATGCAATTAAATAATTAAACAAGTAGCAAAAAATTAGATGCAGTATGCAATATTATATCTATTGATTGAATACATGGATTTGTTCATTTTTAAAAAGCTAAAATGTGACCAATATGATTCAAAACTAATAAAATATAAATAGTAAAAAAAATGTTTTCATAATGTACCTAGAAAGAAGGTACAGATCTTTCATATGTAAGCAAAAAGGACATTCTAAAGTTAATATACCCATATGAATCAATATCGGATCGAATTGAGAGCTTGTAAATCTGAATAAAATCGGGAAATCTTTATTAATACCCAGCCCTTCATCATAGACAACATTCATAACAGCTAACATACTAGTACACAGTTTTAACAAGGCATGGTGGCCCCTCAGTACACCAGAGCAGAAGGGAAAAGAAAAAAAACACAACTTACCATTTATCAAGTTCTGAAAATTTGCTTGGTGCAAAACAATCTGGAATCATGTGTAAGAGTGTAACAGTCACATGAAGTCCTTTTAGCATCCTGAATTTATTCAGAACGTCAAATATTTGTGACACCTGCGCTAAAAGCAAGCAAGATGGAGCCCAACGAATGAAACAGAGCACATGTGTCTTTTTAATGTGACACGGTTTCTAACGAATGCGACGATCCTTTGCGAGTCATGGTGCAAATGGTCAAAGACATCCTTCCAGCACGTGTTACATAGGAAAACAATTTTAAAAACGTACAGATGCACGCAAAAACATGTTCGCTGCCCATACTTGTCCTTTCGCATGTCTTTGAGTGAGAGTGCCTGCGTGAAACATGTTAGGTAGGCTGAACAGAACATTGTTTGTTCCATGTATAATATAATTAGCTGATCAGACACATTGATAGCCTCATAGGACATTGGTGATAAGCCTGTATACTGTATCTTCCCTGAAAGTTAAAATGTGTAATTTTCGTTTGCTAAAATATTTTTTCCTATCCCAGTTTAAAGCTGAAGTATGTAACTTCTGGGCTACAAGAGTCACTAAAAAGAATTGCAAAAATAAACATTGTTCTCAAACTGCTTTTTCGAACACTCCCCCGTCTGCTGTTGATCATATTAAAAGATTGTCCTGCCCCAAACTCACACCATTGGAGTCAATGTTGTTGTGCCAGGCTGGACAGGTCGCTCAAAATAAACAGAGCACCACAGTGACATGGTGTTTACAGCAGAAGTGCTTCAGCTTTGATATGAAGAGACAACTCTTAAGTAAAGTAGATACATTTCCTCAAAAAGTGGAAACTGTGACTTTGCTGTTCTGTCTAATCATTGCTATGTGTGTTTGAGCATCCTGGCCTTCCCAAATCCGTCAGTTTGTGACTATCTGTTTGTCCAATTAATAGAATATGCTGTTTGAAAACAATTACTGTTTTTGTGTTCCATTTCGGTGAAGGTAGTGGCACAGAAATTACATGCTTCACCTTTAAAACATTCCTTGGAACTTGTTGTTATTTATGTAGAAAGTGATTCATACCAGAGGGTGTTTGGTCAGTGACTTATTTCCTTAAATGTTTCCATCTTACTTTAGGCCACGGAAAAAACCACAAGGATGCAGCGTCCGTTCGGGCCACCCATCCCATCCCTGCCGCCTGTGGCATCTACTATTTTGAGGTGAAGATCGTAAGCAAAGGAAGGGATGGGTAAGTGAAAACAGGTTCTGGTTGAATGCATTCATTTTAAATAGAGTCAGGTTCAAAAGTCTGAGACCACATTGGAAATCAGTTTTTTCTGTTAAAACTTGAAAATAAACAAAGTTTTAAAATTTTGAATTTTTTTTAGAAAAGTTATGATGTAAAATTTAAAATTTAAGATATAATATTTAAGCACGTTTCTAATCAAATTGAAACAAATTTGTGTCATTGACCATGTAACTCTTTTGTACAGTAGGTCAGATTTCCTTGCTTCCATTAAGGCACACAAGATGCTCTTTGAAACTTGCTCATGTATAGATCATTTGGTTTTGCACAAGAGTTCATGCTGTCATTAAAGGGACATGAAACCCCAAAACAATTTTTTTGAGATGTTAACAGGTATGTACAGGTTGCACATCATTGAAAACAATTATAGCACTCATTATGTTTATTGTTATGGGGAAAGTTATTTATTTTATTTATTTAGTTCATTTTTTTTTTTTTTTAGCCATTTCGTTCTTCTGGTTTAAAAACTAAACTTGAAGCAATGTCATAAAATACAAGGTACAGTATATGTGTAAACTCTGAGTTGTGGTTGGAGTAGAGTACACTAATACGTCATTCGATTCTGAGCGTTTCTCCACATTATTCATGAGAAGTAGCACTTCCATCCAATCATTGCACTGCTTCATGCATGAGCTTGCATTACAGCGGAGAATTCAAACTCAAACTTGGACGTGACAACAGTTCTTGGTCGGCGCAAGTTCAGCAGCACTCGCGAAACAGATATAAGAGGGGCTCCATGGTGAGATTTCATTACAGCGGAGAATTCAAAATCACAGGTGGACGTGACAGAAGTTCCTGACCCAGGTATGAGACTGGGCTTTTACACAGAACACCCTGGTACGATCGGAATCACTCATCTGAATGGACCACAGTCGATAACCAGACCTGGAGCGAACACTACTCATCACATACACTGTTCAAAAGTTTCTGGGATTTAGGCCTACAGAGTTTAATGGTGCTCTGTCATCAAGAAGAAAGTTAAAGGAAGAGTTCACTCAAAAATGAAAATTCTCTCATCATTTACTCACCCTCATGCCATCTTAGATATGTATGACTGTCTCTCTTCTGCAGAACACAAACAAAGATTTTTAGAAAAATATTTCAGCTCTGTAGGTTCATACAATGCAATTGAATGGTGGCCAGAACTTTGAAGCTCCAAAAATCACATAAAGGAAACAAAAAAGTAATCCATATGAGTCCAGTGGTTAAATCCATATCTTCAGAAAATATATGATAGGTGTGGGTGAGAAACAGATCAATATTTAAGTAATTTTTTTACTCAAAATATCCACTTTCACTTTCAGATGTGGAGATTTGGATGCCGTTTCCAACTGGTATTATGATGCATTTCGGGTGATCCAATCAAATGTGGTCAGCCCTAAACACAGGTCTAAACGGGGTCTAAAACGTTATGTGATCGGATCACTGAAACCACATACGAATGTGGTCAAAAATGCATGTGACCACATTGCATTTGAGGTGTAAACGCTAATTCGTCCTGTATGTGTCCTGGCAGCATTGAAGCGCCACCTCACCTGTCAATAAACTGATTCACTAAAACAAGAGTTTAATGAAGGTAAAATAGTGCCTAAATGATTTTTATGCATAAAGTAAGATTTGTAAAAGCGTAAATGAAGTTACAAGCATGATAGAAAAATTTACATGCACAGATTAAGATTTGTGAAAGCGTAAATCAAATTGCAAGTGTAAAAATAAATTGCATGCGCACAGAACATTGTTAATCAAGTTGCAAGATATTAGCAATACTTTAATGCTTTACAGAAGTGTAATTCATGTGTTGTGAATCTGTTATTGCGTATTAACACAAAGTCAATTTGCACTTAAACATGGCCAAAATCATTGCAAACCTACAGTCAGTGATATGCAAGCAAAGAAAGGGTGTCATTAAGAGCAAAACGGATTGACTGCGTATGAATTTCTCACTGAAAAGAGTTTTGCATGGGCATGTAAGACGGCCTCTGTAGCACCCCCATTTTCACATACAGTCACCAGAATTAGTACATATATAGTTCTCATCAAGCCGGACAACTTTCAAGATTGTAGTCATTAGGTCCGCCCAACAGGAAGTCTGCCATTTTGGAGTTTTTTAATATTGCAGTCTCTGAACTTTTAAATATTCCTCCTAGGGAATTTATGAGACTGTCCTCACATTTAGACAACATTATGACAAGACACTGAAGATGCTAAATTGTGAACATATTTTTAATATATTGAACGGTGTTGCCATGGCGATGCATTAAATTAATGGCGAAAAATGGGGAACAGGAAGTGTCTTATATCTTCTGTGTGCAATGTGTGATTTAGATCGAAATTGAGATGTATGTTTAGTATTGGAGGCTAATCACATGGATGTGACTATTTTGGGTCACTGTCATAGTGCCACCACCTGGCAGCAGGCAGTGTGGCTCTTATAACAGACTTTAAAATAGTCCTCTCATATTTACCCAAATTGCTTCAAAATTGTTTAGAATAATGTCAAATGCTAAATGCATGTGTCCACCTTGCATTGTTTTCGGAAAGCCTCCGGGTGGAAATGGACCCATGGTGCTTGGGCCCGTCATCGCTGCTTGCAGCTATATTTATATTTACTATTAATTATCATTGGCGAGGCATTTTGGTGAATAGATGAAATTAGCTGGTATCACAGAACTCATGCTAGAAGACAAATGAATAAAGTAAGCCATATAAAATGAAACTCTGTGAACAGATACAGTAGATAGATAGTTTTCTTAAATCATTTTGTTTTTTAGAAGGAGTTAAATGATACCAGCAAGATCCATCCATCCATCCATCCATCCATCCCAATGATAATTGAAAGTAATTAAAATATAATTAAAACAATGAACAGCAACAAGAAGAAACATTTGAACACCAGATTGAGATTTATATCAATAAATGGTGTCAGCTCAACTTTACACTCGCAATAAAAGAACGTGTATGTATTAAAATTTAAGAGAGGAGAGATACCCAGAGGAACGACGCTTAGCCATATGAAGAAGAAGCTGTCTGTCACGTTGTTAAACCAGGTCAGGTCAGAGTAAACTGGTCAAGGAAAACCTCATTTAATTGGTTACTAGAAGCAGGTAGACCCGTCTTCCCCCTCGCGTTTGCAAAACTCTTTTCAGTGAGAAATTCGTGCTGGGAAGACGGAACAGTGTATATCGGATTATTTCTGGAAATTATTTATGCCACAAACACAAGTCATTTACACGTTACAGACTGATTCTATGCAGTCAATCCCTTTTGCTGTTCATGACACCCTTTCTTTGCTTGCATATCAATGACTGCAGGTTTGCAATGTTTTTGGCCATGTTTAGGAGCAAAAACAGTGCCAGAATTGTAAGCGTGGGAAAAAAAAGGAAGTTAGAAGAATACACACCAAATTTACTTTGTGCTAATAAGAAATTACAGATTCACAACACATGAATTACACTTATGCAAAGCATTAAAGTATTGCTAATATGTTCCTTATGCTTTCAACTTGATTTACACCTTTACAAAACGTTCTGTGCGCATGCAATTTATTTTTACACTTGCAATTTGATTTACGCTTTCACAAATCTTACTCTGTGCATGCAAATCATTTAGGCACAATTTTACCTTCATAGAGTTTACCCTATGTAAACTGACCATGTTTACATGCACTTTGGAAAACTGCTTATTCCAGGGTTTTTGCAGAAAGCAGCATTCTGAAACTTTATGTAAACGAGAATTACGATTTCCTTACACCGCTTAAGGGATTAAGAGAAAGCAGTTTAACACACCACGTCTTAATGTGGCCATGTAAACACATAAGCAGCGTTCTGATGGGTGTTTGAAGAGTGCGCATGTGCATGCCTAACAACATTTTTTAACACAGCGGAAAACCATTGACAGAATTCCGGAGTTTTACGTAAGAGTAAAACCTGCAGTGCAATTGTTCAGTGAGAGTGCATGAATTGTTGTGCTTGACCCCCTCTTGTTCTCCCCCTTCCCACCCACCTTTTTACATATTTCCTCACCCCTGTCATGACCCTTTTTTTAAGTCTGAGGTGTGAACGACTGGTGCTGAACTAAGGGGGTTTCATGTCACTTCAAAGCAAAAGTGAGATTTTTTCAAATACCATGAAATTCTGAAATTCATGGTAATTTTTTAAGTCTGCTTTTCACTTTGATGTTATGCTGATAACCTAATTTGTAAATAAAAAAAATATTAAATTAGGAAAATGAAAAGTAGAAGCATTTTCATTGGTGCTCTCAGACTTTTGGACTTCACTGCACCTAAGTATAAAGACAATTTCACAGTCTCAGGATTATAATTGCTCTGATAATTTGACCCTACAACATGTTTGAATCCATGCCTTAGGTTTGGGCATATCATAACTGTCTAAAAATGAAAAAAGTTCCTACCCCTTCCTGCGACTACTGTAGCTAATGGACCTCTCAAACAAACAAATGAATGATCATTATAAAAGATCTCATTAATTTTTGTTTCCAGTAAAGTGAAGGCATGTGTCCTCATGTTTAATGAAGCTCACCTTTGTCCTATCTCCATTGGTATTTGCAGGTACATGGGAATTGGACTGTCAGCCCAGGGTGTCAACATGAACAGACTGCCTGGTGAGTTAACAGGAGACCTCACCACGGGTCACAGATCATGACTGTTTATTTTTCTAATGAGAGGTTGTGTTGGAGTTTGCATCAGGGTCTCCACAGAATGCCAAAGAGAGTGACAAAAATGACTTAGAATTTCAAAATATGTGTGCAAAATAATTAATAAATTTTTTTATTGATAACTACTGATACCTGTATGTTTCTTAATGTTTTCTTAACCTAGCTGTACAAAGTACCCATAAAATGACTTGATGTTGATTTGATGATATACTTTAGGTAAGAGGCAATACATTCTTGATGTAGTTATGTAATAATATTAGTGAATAAAGATGAAATTTAATAAGGTTAAATCAAGGTATTTTAAATGAATGGATGACACTAAGTGTATATTTTAAATGGTTAGATTAGAAAAAAATAGGCCCTTATGAAAGTGCAGAATGCCAAATACCTTTAATTTCAGATACTGCAGTGCATAGTGCAAATGTAGCCCACAAAAATGTCTTTAGTCAGATAAATATTTGCATTTCAGTGTTCTCTTTGAGCTCTGGTCTTGTAGCCTAAGATCCTCTCAAACTCTTCCCCTTAAACTTTTTAATATATTTCTATCACACAGTCAGACTGCAATTTAGGCCTGAAACATGCTTCAACATGTCCTGGTGAAAGCCATTAGCTGTCAGAATGACCTTGCAAATGCAAATACATCTCAGAGTTTTTCTGTCTGTATACCACAGTTAATCTCAGGAAGAACATTTTGATGTATTTTTTTCTCTCATTGTGTCCTCAAAGGAAAGGTAGAGAGGAAGGAGAGGAGACCTAGATCTCATTATTGGTTTTCCTCAATGAATTTTAACTGGCATCCTGAATGTTCTGCGATCACAAAGCCTTGTCATAGTTATTCAGAGCTGAAAGCTAAAATTAATCAGAGAAGATCTTTTCATTCTTACAAAGTATCTATTCACACACCAGAGGGTGTGAAGTAGGGGTGGGAATCACAAGGTAACTGGCGATACTATATTATATCGATATTTAGGTCACGATACGATATTATTGCGATTCTTTATTTTTGGTGTATTGCAATTTCAAAACTACGAGATATTGCGATAATGTTTTTCCATTCATCTTCATTGGATTTCAGAGAACTGTTACCAAATCACCAAATGCATTGTTCAATTAATATAAAAGTGCCAGTTTACAAATCAAGGTGAGTTTATTTTGTAATATCCATGTACAGTACAATGCAAAGCTATACGCATATAAGTCCATAATGGGTCCTTATTTCTTTGGTTAGGGTCAATGTAGCTAGTCTTTCTAAAAATAAATTATAGTATTTATGAAGACAGTAGTAGCCTAAACCCTTTAAAATCGTTATTTATTACAACACAGTTTCAATACATATAAGTATAATAGTTCACCTAAAAGGTTAGCAATATGATGCTAACTTTTTTGTTAAAATACCTCCGTTAATGTTACTACTGTAAAATTGTAATACATTTTAGTAACGGTGGGTGATTATCTGTAAAGCATGATAACTGCACCTTCTAAGGGACTGGTGTTGATTGTTTCTAGATCGATTTGGCAAAGAGAAATAATGTTTTCCATCACCATAATGTGAAAAATGTTTAATTATAATATCAATACTTGGCCTGAAAATATCGATAAAATATCACGATATACTAGACCAGTAAAATTAATTGACAAAAACTGTGATTAAAATATTTGTCAAAAAAGACACAGTAACTAAACAAATTTCTCCATTTTTGATGGCAAAAACTAAATGAAATGTGCTCACTCTCTTTAATCAAGAAAGGTGAAAAGAAAATGTCAGAAATTGGCAACTGGAAAAAATCTATTTTATCATTATTATTATTATTTATTTATTTGCATTTTCCAGCTGATTTTGGGGGAAGTTAAGAATTCTGCTGAATTTATTTAAATGAGAATGTGTAAAATGTGTTTAACGCAGTTTTGAGTTCTGCACACTAATTTGTAGCTGAGGGCATAATCATAATAGACAAAATTTTGTGAATAACCAGTGTTGAAATTTGATGGAAATCTCCTAAACTTTCTGTATAATTTGTATACATTTATGATTTGATCATTTGAAAAACAGTGAGTTGGCATAATAAATTACATTTTCAGATCAGTGTTGAATTAGATTACTACTATTACTGCTTCACTTAAAGGAATATTCCGGGTTTAATACAAGTTGAGCTTAATCGACAGCATTTGTGGCATAATGTTGATTACCACAAAAAATAATTTTGACTCGTTTCTCCTTTTCTTTAAAAAATGCAAAAATTTAACTTGCAGTGAGTCACTTACAATGGAATTGAATGAGGCAGAAGGCAGAGATGTGAAGCTTATCATTTTATAATAGCACTTACATTGATTCTTCTGTTAAATCTTGTGAATTATTTGAGCTGTAAAGTTGTTTAAATTGTCATTTTTACAGTCATTTTAGGGTTTGTTGACATTATATCATCATGGAAACGAAGTTGTAAAATTTGTCTTTAACTTTACACAAAAGGTTAATAAGTGATTTTATCAAGCTAAAATACACTATATACACTGTATGTACATATATATATATATATATATATATATATATTCATAATAACACTCATATTGTTTACGTCTTGTGACTAAAATTTTGAAATAGTATTTTAACTTTTATGACTTCCATTGTAAGTGCTTCACTGTAACCCAGAGTTGTGCTTTTTTTAAAAGAAAAGGATGGGCAAGTGAAATTAATATATGTGGCAATCAATATAATGCCACAAATGCTGTTGATTGAGCTTAACTTATATTGAACCCGGAATATTCCTTTAAATTGCCAACATTTACATTGGTAATAGCTAACAACGTTCAAAAGGCAAAAAAATTGGACTAAAATTTAAATGCAATTGAAAAATTAGAAAAGAGCATGAGAGCTGGATGTTTGCAGAGAGAGAGAGAGAGAGAGAGAGAGAGGTCACAGTTGGTGTCATGTCACCCTCCCGTTATACCTGTGACCAATCCAGCGACACTGTCACCTGCTCATTGGCTTCTCAAATGTGCCTGAAGCCTTTGAAACGCTTTGGAGCAATCTAGCCAATTCGGCATGTGCCTGCTGACTATAACTTGTGTGTTCATTCACCCCAATCCTCTCTGCTTAAACCGCTCTTTGTCCTAGAGTGCTTTGGAATAGAGAGGAAATGTGAACAAATGCAAATAGGCTGGCCCATGCATTTTCTAGCGTGTTTAATCTATGCCTATAGCATTTGCCAGCAGCATGATTTTCTGCCTGTGCTTGTTGGTGGATCCTTGACTGGAGCTGGGTTCTTTGCTGGTGTAATGAATGTTATGTTCATGTGCAGGGTTGGATGTTTAGAGGTTTTTGGAAAAATGCTAAAATTTGTGTTCATGTTTCTTTGAAGATCTAATAATGAAATAGTTGGGATGTTATTATCCAGTGTTAAACAGCAAAGCGGGTTCTTTGGGAAGCATAAGATGTCTTTTCAGAGTTATTCTGGCGAGGACAGGGTGGGTCCTTAGATCTTTACAGTGTTCCCATGGTCATGGAATTACACCGATCAGCCACAACATTAAAACCACCTGCCTAATATTGTGTAGGTCCCCCTCATGCCACCAAAACAGCCCCAACCCGCATCTTAGAATAGCATTCTGAGATACTATTCTTCTCACCGGAATTGTACAGAGCAATTATCAGAGTCCATAGACTTTATCAGTTCGAACCAGTCTGGCCATTCTCTGTTGACCTCTCTCATTAACAAGGCATTTCCGTCCACAGAACTGCCGCTCACTGGATGTTTTTTGTTTTTGGCACTATTTGGAATAAATTCTAGAGACTGTTGTGTGTGAAAATCCTAGGAGATCAGCAGTTACAGAAATACTCAAACCAGCCCGTCTGCACCAACAGTCATCCATGCGATTATCTAATCAGCCAATCGTGTGGCAGCAGTGCAATGCATAAAATCATTCAGATACGGGTCAGTAGCTTCAGTTAATGTTCTCATCAACCATCAGAATGGGGAAAAATGTGATCTCAGTGATTTGGAGCGTGGCATGATTGTTGGTGCCAGACGGGCTGGTTTGAGTATTTCTGAGCAGAGATGGGGCTGGGCGATATGGCAAAGAAAGAAAATCTCGATTTTAACTTATGGACGATTCACTATTTGTTTTTTGTTTTTTTTTAACTTTTAAATGTACTCCAACAAGATTCAAATTGTATGTTCTTTATTAGAATGCAAGGCAACCTGGTTACAGAAATCCAAGTTCTTTCCATTATAGGAAACAAAGGTGTGCAAGAAAAATGTACAAACTCACCAAATACAGCACAGGGGAAGTTGTCAACAGAGTATAAATGTAAAATAAATTAAAATCTAATAAACCCAGATGTTCAGAAATAATAGAATAAGAAAACTGCAAAATAATTCTTAGCTAGTGTAGGTATTCATTTAATCTAAACCAAGTCTATCTAGAGAGTTATCTAGAAATCATTATCAATAAATGATCAGGTTTATCTAGAAAATACTCATTTGTATATCAAACAATTTGTGTGTATATTCATAAACCGCTGTAGATAGAGATGCGCCCTCTAGCGGCTCACACTGAGCAGCGCAGCAATATGAAATAATTTATCATTACAATTCAACTCGCAAAGTTTGTGAAAATGAACGCTTGCCAAATGTTGGCTATAGATGCAGAACACTTGAAACATCTCACAGAACAAAGCAATAATTAGCGATCTATCTGAATCATCATGGCAAAAGGAGCAGTAGATGTTTGATTCTCCCATATATAGCTTATCTATGATTTGAAATGAAGCGCCCATAACTGTCACGTAACTAGTGCTTTTTATGGGTAAAAAGAAAAGAAAGGAGACCGTTCATCAACATGCGCACACCGAGGCCAGTTATGGTCTTAAGCCGGTGTATACCTGCATGATGGACGAAGCTGAGCTACAATCACACTGTGTACAATCATATTGGGAATATTACCGCTGTCTTTAATATCAGTCTCCGTGTTGTTAACCTGTCACATTCAGTTGGAGCGCAACACACACGTGCAGCTGATCAGATCGGGAGTGGCATTAAGACAAGCGCTATGAAATCTTTTTCTCTTCCTTATTTAACCTTTGGTGGATTTGCAACGTATCTAACTTTAGTGTTTGCAATATTTTTTGGCAAAATCACGATTTCTCGAATAAATAAGAGGAACAGTCATAGTAACTGAGGTCCAGTACAGTTACAGTAGTTGTTCTGTTATAAGGTGGAAAGTGAGCACTGTGTGTTCAGCAGTGTGACAGCTCTGGGGTAAAAGCTGTTCTTCAGCCTGGTCGTGTGGGCATACATGGCTCTGTAACGCTTGCCAGACGGCAAAGGGGTGAAGATGCTGTGACCAGGGTGGGTCAGGTTTTTACAGATGTTCGTGGCTTCAGCGGGTTCTAAAGATTTCTTCCAGTGTTGGAAGATGTGAGCCAGTGATTTTCTGGGCCGTTTTAATGATGCGCTGGAGGGCCTTCCTGTTCTCAGAGGTGCAGCCAGGGTACCATGCTCTAATGCAGTATGTAATGATGGACTCAATGGCGCACCTGTAGAAGTAGATCACAGCTTTTGTGGGAGTTGTGCTTTCTTCAGGCTCCTCTGGAAAGGAAGCCTCTTAAGACCTTTCTTGGCCATCGCTGTCGTGTTGATGGTCCATGTCAGGTCTTGGCTGATAAAGACTCCCAGGAATCTGAAGCTCTGAACTGCCTCCACCTTCACACCATTAATGCTGATGAGTCAGTGACCGTTGTTCCTCTGTCTCCTGAAGTCCAAGATCAGTCCTTTTGTTTTCTTTGAATTAAGAGAAAGTTGTTTTCCCGACTCCAGCTTTCCAGGTTCTCAACCTCTTCTCTGTAGGCTGACTCGTTGTTAGAGATCAGGCCTATCACGGTGGTGTCGTCAGCAAACTTGATTATGATGTTGGAATCATGGATGGGTTTGCAGTCATACATGAAGAGGGAATATAGGAGGGGGCTCAGCACAGAGCACTGAGGTGCTCCAGTGTTCAGTGTTATGGGGAGGAGGAGTGCTTTCCCATGCTCACTGTTTGTGGTCTGCTGGAAAGAAAGTTCAATGGGGGTGTTGAAAACAGAACTATAATCAATGAACAACATCCTGGCATAACAGTCCTGCTGTTCCAAGTGAGACAGGGCAGTGTGAACGGCCAGTGAGACATCGTCCTCAGTGACCTGTTTGCCCTGTGAGCAAACTGGTATTAATCCAGGGAAGGGGGGATGTTACTTTATATGTGTGTTAAAGGAATAGTTCACCCAAAAATGAAAATTTGCTGATAATTTACTCACCCTCAGGCCATCCAAGTTTCTTTCTTCATTAAAACAGAATTTAAGACTTTTAGGATTTCATTTCAGGCCTCCACCTCTGAACAATGCAAGTGAATGTCCTCCATTTTTTGATGGTCCAAAATGCATATTTAAGGTGCATTAAAATAATCCACATGACTCCAGTTGACAAATAAAGTTCTTCTGAACGCAAGGATTGATTATTTTGAGAAACAAAACAATACTTGCATACTTTTTAACTACAAATGTTTGCTTCGGTACATCTCTGTGACGTGCGCTCATGAGAGGGATGACGTAAACTCGTTGGTAAGGTCACATGTCACATGGAGGAGGGGTCAGGAAGCGCGTCATTGTTTACAAGAGAAACTTGCACAGAGCACAGACCAAGCGCCGTTCACAAACCAAAACAGTCCAAAACAATTTCAAAACAATATAAAATAAAATAAAAATCGTTTCCAAATAATAATAAAAAAAAACAATGTAAACAATGACACTTTTCCTGACTCCTCCTCCACGTGACGCGCAGTGTTTCAGGACCCGTCAGGGAACTCCATCAGGTCCAGCGGCTTTATTGGGGTTGATGTGGCTTAGGGTCCGTCTCACCTCGTGGGAGTTCAGCACCAGTGCGCATGATGTCAGCTTAGTGATGGTTTGGTTGCTGTCCCTATTGAACCATGCGAAGAAGAGATTTAGATCATTTTGTATGGCTGCGTGTATGTGTGCAGTTTGAATGTAATGGTTTTACATGCCCCGTCGACCTCCATGTCTCTGATCTCATGCTGGAGCCCTTCCCATTTCATTAGCATGAAGGGAACACTGAGCTCTGCTTTAGGAGTAATATCCCGGCCTTCTCTGCTCTGCAGATTAATCTAATACCTTACCACTTCCCACACAACAAGCCCCCACTACTTTACTTTCTCTTTTTTCATTCTGTTTGCATCTGTTCAGTCTGTCATTCACAGAATTCACTTGTTTACTCCGTTTCAAATCCACTATAGTTACTTGCACAATACCATTTGTTATCATGGACGGGAGACTAGGGATGATTGTAAAAAAAAAAATGTTTTTACATTTCCTTCAAAATTCACAGACTACAATAAATCTACCTTCTATCTTTTTGTATAAGAAAAAAATTCTAAAAATTATCTAAAAGAGATTAGATAATAATTTTAAATTAACACAAGTCAAAGTGTTACCATTGCCCCAATTACGGGAGGAAAACCCTTTTTTATTTTAATAATATTATTGCTTTAATATTTCTTTAATCCTGAATAGTTTTCACCCTTGTACAGTATTTATTCTTTCAGCTGTTAGGCATAATGTGTTCTTAAAACAAAAGTGGGACCTAAATTATTATTGTCAGTAGCAAGTTGAATCCTTTTCACTAAAATATATTGATCAGCTAAAGTCTTCTAGAACTTTAATGAATTAATCTTCATTACATACAGTTACTTAGCACTTTATTTGGAATACTATGGTCCTAATAATGTTTCCGACATGGTCTTCTGCCATTGTAGCCCATCCACCTCGATGTTCGACGTGTTTTGCATTCTGAGTTGCTATACTGCTCACTACAATTGTACAGAGGGGTTATCTGAGTGACTGTAGACTTTCTATCTGCTCGAACCAGTTTGGCCATTCTCTGTTGACCTCTCTCATCAACAAGGCGTTTCCATCCACAGAACTGGCACTCTCTGGATGTTTTTTGTACCATTCTGAGTAAACTCGAGAGACTGTTGTGCGTGAAAATCCCAGGAGATCAGCAGTTACAGAAATACTCAAACCAGCCCATCTGGCACCAACAATCATGCCACGGTCAAAATCACTGAGATCACATTTTTTCCCCATTCTGATGGTTGATGTGAACATTAAAATGTTAAAAATGTTTCAAAGTGAAACGACCCCACTTCTTTTTCTCATGCAGAGAGAAGTGTGTGTTTACAATTACAGTTGTCCTGTTTCTCCCACTGATCATGTTTGTATCTGCTATTTTTGAGTGAGATTGTCAGTTAGTGATGTAGACGGACTCCTCCACTTGGTGGTTTGAGGCAGTGCCTATCTGACTGCATTGCTGAGATGGTCTTGTAAAATTCAGGCAGGCTTGTCCAGCTGCACTCTGCATAAGCTCCAGGGTTGCCGTGGCCATTTATGCTGTTCAAGGACAATCTTTTCATGTACACTACCGGACAAAAGTTTTGAAACACTTGACTGAAATGTTTCTCATGATCTTAAAAATCTTTTGATCTGAAGGCGTATGCTTAAATGTTTGAAATTAGTTTTGTAGACAAAAATATCATTGTGCCACCATATTAATTTATTTCATTATAAATCTAAAATTGAATTATAGAAAACGTTTTTGAAATTGATGACTTGGACCAAATAATAAAGAAAAGCAGCCAATAATTGCCCAACATAGATGGGAACTCCTTCAATACTGTTTAAAAAGCATCCCAGGGTGATACCTCAAGAAGCTGGTTTAGAAAATGTCAAGAGTACATGTCTGCAAATTCTAGGCAAAGGGTGACTACTTTGAAGATGCTAAAATATAACACAGTTTTGATTTATTTTGGATTTTGTTTAGTCACAACATAATTCCCATAGTTCCATTTTATGTTATTCCATAGTTTTGATGACTTTACTATTATTCTAAAATGTGAAAAAAAAAATTATAATAAAAAATGAGTGTTTCAAAACTTTTGACCGGTAGTGTAGTTATAAAAAAACCCTATCTGTACCTGTCATAAACTGCAAAGCCTATTTCATCTGGAAAGGCAATTTCTGCCCACACAGCTGAGATCCACCAAAAATTATTTTCTGCCCGGTTATGACAACGGTGCTCATAATTTATGTAAGAAGAAGTATATTTTATGAAACTATAGACCATATGGCTTGTTACCCAAACTATGAAACACTGCAGGCTTAGGATCAGCTCTGACTCATCCTGTGACAAAAATCAGTACAGAGGCAGAAACAAGATTCCTTAATAGCAAACACACAGAATCTGCACCCGCAGAACTCCACAGAAGTACAACACCTCTCCATGACCAGTGCATGTACATTTATTACATATTTTGACTAGTTTAATTATGAGTGTAGTAGCTCAGAAAGAGTGTAGTAGCTCTGTTTAACATATTTTATCATTTTAAACCGCAAATTTGCGCAATTCTGCAGTCTGTTCCTTTGCACTCCTCTGCAGTTTTTGAATGCCTGAAGTCCTACACATTTAATTTATTTTATTTTTCTCTCTCACCTCAGGTTGGGACAAGCACTCCTATGGTTACCATGGTGACGATGGACACTCCTTTTGCTCCTCAGGGACGGGCCAACCATATGGCCCAACCTTCACAACAGGCGACGTTATTGGCTGCTGTGTGAACCTCATCAATAACACATGCTTCTACACCAAGAACGGACACAGTTTAGGTAATAATTTAATAGTAATTACTATCTTGTTAACTTTAAATAATTATAAATCAGATGGGGAGATTGATGGCCTTCACATCTTGTTCTTTACATCTTGTTTATGTAATCTCTGAATCCACAATACTAAGCAGTTCTGAACTTTTGTGTTCCTCCAGGTGTGGCTTTCACAGATCTCCCAGTAAGTATCGCAATACAGACCTCTTTCAGAGAAAGAAATACTAGATCTGTTCCAAAACTTAGCAAGCTGCCTACCTAGACAGCACTTAAGGTGTCATAGGTAAAATCCAGTGTGAAAAGTATCATTACATATATTTAAAAATGGACTACCAATATTTGTGTGTGCTGTGGATTTTATGCTTATTAAAGTACCAGTAGTAAGCTTAGCAACATGCTAATGTCAAGCGCTATTGAAATCAATTGCAAGTTGAGTCTCCTGTGCATTTCCAAAGAGCAGCACTATTTGTGTGGCACATGGAGTTGCTGCCTATGAAGGGGGGGTCCAAATCAGTCAATTCTGAGGTTCCATTTCAGTTAGAATGCAGACTTAGAAGGTAAATTCCTACTGTATTTTGAGAGTAGACTGCAAGGCTGCTCACTAGGTTTTGGAACAGAGCTGTTTTCTTCTCATAATACTTTTACTGATACATCATCATGGCCTTTGTCAGACTTACATCTCTGTACTAGTTTGTAATTTTCTGGCCAACTGTGGAACTATGCATTGCAGCAATTCTCATGTTACTGTCTTCTTAGGATAAATCACTTGTGTTGTAGCACTCTTCATTTGTAAATCGCTTTGCATATGTTACCTTTTAGATACAAAAATCGCCTGTCAATCAACTCGAGAACAGGCATGCGCATTAGCTATACAAGATGGTATAATTGCGTTTTTAGCGTAATCTGAGGTAAAGAAACACAATTTATTATACCAGTTGATGGAACAACACGCCATTCCCGTGGATCAACGTCGCCTTGCGTGATGGGGCTTGCGTGATCCCAATGAAGAGCCTCATCACTGCTACCTTTAAACACCGAGCACGCCTCTCCTTGGGAGACCGGTCTCAACCTGCTGGCGTCTTTACAGGTCCAGGAACGGAGTGGGGAGGGTCCGGTGCGAGTTAGATGCATCACGGACCCGCACCCCGGAACCCAGGCGCGAGCTGGAGCACGCGTCGTGGCCAACGGGCCAGGATGCTGGGCCGCTATTCCCCTCAAGTGTCGAGGCCCAGGGAAGCCGGACCGCTCAAGTGAAGCTGCACAGGGTTGTCAGATTTGACTGATTATATGAAATTTGTTCTTTTATCGTAATCTTGACCAACTGTTTTGGAGATTTCGGTCTTTCCCCATTCAAGTAGATAGGAGCTGCACTTTTATGCCGCTTGTTTACATAGAAAAATAGCTGCTAAAACTGCCCAAGAACGTTCCAAAAACGGCCTCTGAGTGGACTGACTTACCTTGAAAAAGAGACTTTGTTGAAAGGATCCGGAAATACATCTGGACCGTTTTAAATCCTTTGTTTTTGTTTACATTCTTGAAATGGTCTATAGTGTGATTAAACTGGAGCTTCAGCTGAGCCATTGCCAACTGAGGTTTGAAGAAGGAAAGGATTAATTTTGTTGCAAATGTAGATTTAGAGATGTGGTGCTAGACCTACTATATATGTGTGTGTGTGTATATATATATATATATATATATATATATATATATATATATATATATATATATATATATATATTTTAGAGATGGGCACGAGTACTCGGGTACTGGGACGTGGCAGCAATGATCGATCATGAAAACGATGGTGATCATGCATGGTGACTTTTTACTTAATTCGAAATTCAATGACAATTTCCTGACAACTAAACACAAACGTGTTAAAGAGGGAGCTTGTTTTTAATTTTGAGATTGATTACCTTGTGATTTTGAGGGAAATATTGATTGTCAGAGATGTCTCATAGCAACCGAACTGATATACGACACCGCAATGCTATCATTACGATAATCAGAAGAGAGTTTAATTAACTGTGTTTTGAACACCTGTCTCTGCAAAACATTTGCTAAACATGTTTTATTATCATTTAATGTAAGAACTTTGACTCGTTAATGGATATTATTTAATAAAAGTGAATGTTTGTCACTGACTGTAAACCTCCATGCCCTGGGCACCGACATATTTGCGTGATGTAACGCACACCTGCATCACAACGAAATGGGAGTTAAAGATTTCTGCAAGTGTTTCCAAGTTAGAAGTCCGACACAAAATTTGAATCCCTTGCACTTTCCCCAGTTGAAAGGTGGAAATTCAAACTCTCCGATTTGAATGGAACACTCATGAATCATCACAGCAACAACAGGAGCGAACATTTGGACACACACACACATACACACACACACACACACACACACACACACACACACACACACACAAACCAGTCATGTGGCAGTGAACTCAACGCGCTGAAGCAACGCATATACAGCAGGTGAGTGCTTCAAACAGCTAGACAGAGGGCAGCTAAATGGAACAGAATGCAGTGTCTTCAAAACTGAACTTCAACTTAATATGCATATTAAAAACATGATGGTTATGGCAACTCCTGTTTAGCCAACCATGATTTGAAAATAGATGGTTCAGACAGTCACTAAAAAAAACTGGTGCGTGCTTATGATTACTATGGTAACCTTAATGAATAACAGACAGATGCGTGTTGTGCACATTCTTCCATTGAGTTGGGCAGCGAATCTTCACATAATGACAAAATATGATGCATTACATTTTGATTATGCAATCTTTTGTACATTTTGTTACAGATTATTTTATAGCAGCCTATAATAAGGATCCTATTTGTGGACTTCAGTTCAGCCTTCAATACCATCATGCCTGATCTTCTCTCAACCAAACTGACCCAGCTCTCCATGCCAACCATAATCTGTTGGTGGATCAACAGCTTTCTGACAGATAGGCAGCAGCTAGTGAGACTAGGGAAAATCACATCCGGGACCCTCACTATTAGCACTGGTGCTTCTCAGGGATGCGTTCTCTCTCCACTACTTTTCTCCCTGTACACGAATGACTGCGCTGCAAAGGACCCCACTGTTAAGCTCACTCATTGGCCTCATCCACGATGGTGATGAGTCTGCATACAGACGGGAGGTTGAACAGCTGGCTGTCTGGCATGGTCACAACAACCTTGAGCTGAACACACTCAAAAGAGTGGAGATGATAGTGGACTTCAGGAGAAATCCCCCTGCAACCCACCCACCCCACCATCCTGAACAGCACTGTGGCAGCAGTGGAGTCATTCAGGTTCCTGGGCTCTACCATCTGTCAGGACCTGAAGTGGGACGCCCACATAGACTCCATTGTGAAGAAGGCTCAGCAGAGGTTGTACTTCCTTCACCAGCTGAGGAAGTTCAACCTGCCACAGGAGCTGCTGACACAGTTCTACTCAGCCGTCATTGAGTCTGTCCTGTGTATATCTATAAATGTCTGGTTTGGTTCAGCCACCAAATCAGACAGAAGGAAACTACAATGGACAGTTATGACATGCTGAGAGGATTATTGATGCCCCCTGCCCACCCTCCTAGACCTGTATGTCTCCAGAGTGAGGAAACGTGCAGGTAGAATCACTCTGGACCCCACACACCCTGTCCACTCCCTTTTTTAACTTTTGCCCTCTGGTTGGCGCTACAGAGCACTCAGCACTAGGACAACCAGGCACAAGAACAGTTTTTACCCTCAGACCATTTACCACATGAACAATTAAACTGCCTTCAGGACTCCCATAGTGCAATAATGTAAATAAATATCTCATGTACATATGTAAATTCACTCATATTTGATTCAATAACTGTACATACCCATACCTTTACATATTTTACCACTTGCACATGTACATACGCCATTCTATGTTATATGTCCTATTTTTTTTTTTTTTTTTGCATGTCTGTTTATACTCTTACCTTCTTTTATATTCTGTGTCTCACTGTAATGTTCTGTGTGCACTTGCTTGTTTGTCCTATCACCAAAAAACAAATTCCTTGTGTACGTGAGCACACTTGGCAATAAAGCTCATTCTGATTCTGATTCTAATAATGAATAGACAATACACTGGAACAACAAGACGCAATGCAGCAGCCAAAGACGTTTGTCAGACATGTTAATATATATACTGTTATGTACACGTCATTGCCCCTCAAGTACTCGTCGAGTACTCGAGTAATTAGTCCAAGTACTCGAGTAGACAAAATGACCAAAATGCCCATCCCTAATATATATATGCGTGTGCCACATCTCACTAGTTTTTAGTGTCTCTAGTGATAAGCGCTGTGTTTTCAGGACACTGTGTCAAGTTAAACATAGTTTAAAACTTTGAAAAACCCGTCTCAAGATCCCTGCATTTTGTTGTGCTCTGTCGAACTTTCAGTGAGTACAGTAGCCACCAGAGTCGAATGTTACATTCACACACAAGATTAATTGTGGGGGTTTTTTATGCATAAATTAACAAGTTAAACCATGAGCCCTAATATACACTGGTGGCCAAAAGTCTGGAATAATGTACAGATTTTGCTGTTTCAGAAGGAAATTGGTACTTTAATTCACCAAAGTGGCATTCAACTAATCACAAAGTATAGTCAGGACATTACTGATGTAAAAAAAAAACAACACCATCACTATTTGAAAAAAGTAATTTTTGATCAAATCTAGACAGGTCTCATTTCCAGCAGCCATCACTCCAACACCTTATCCTTGAGTAATCATGCTAAATTGCTAATTTGGTACTAGAAAATCACTTGCCATTATATCAAACACAGCTGAAAGCTATGTAATTTGTTAAATGAAGCTTAACATTGTCTTTGTGGTTGTTTTTGAGTTGCAGTATGCAATAGACTGGCATGTGTTAAGGTCAATATTAGGTCAAAAATGGCAAAAAAAAGAAACAGCTTTCTCTATAAACTCGTCAGTCAATAATTGTTTTGAGGAATGAAGGTTATACAATGCTTGAAATTGCCAAAAAACTGAAGATTTCATAGAAAGGTGTACACTACAGTCTTCAAAGAGAAAGCACAACTGGCAAGGACAGAAAGAGATGTGGAAGGTCAGATGTACAACGAAACAAGAGGATAAGTACATCAGAGTCTCTAGTTTGAGAAATAGATGCCTCACATGTCCTCAGCTCACAGCTTCATTGAATTCTACCCGCTAAACACCAGTTTCATGTACAACAGTAAAGAGAAGACTCAGGGGTGCAGGCCTTATAAAGAAAAAGCCACTTTTGAAACAGAAAAACAAAAAGAAAAGGTTAGAGTGGACAAAGAAACACAGACATTGGACAACAGATAATTGGAAAAGGGTATTATGGATCTTAACCCCATTGAGCTTTTGTAGGTGCGTGAGAAGTGCCTGACAAGACAGCCACATCTATGGCAAGTGCTACAGGAAACGTGGGGTGAATATCTGGACAAACTGACTGCTAGAATACCAAGGATCTGCAAAGCTGTCATTGCTGCATGTGGAGGAGTTTTTGATGAGAACTCTTTGAAGTAGTTACTAGTCAAATTGTAATAGTAATTTTTCACATTATTAATGTCCTGACTATACATTGTGATCAGCTGAATGCCACTTTGGTGAATAAAAGTACCAATTTCTTTCCATAAGAGCAAAATCTGTACATTATTCCAAACTTTTGGCCGCCAGTGTATACACTCATTTAGCACTTTATTAGGAACACTATGGTCCTAACAAAGTGCCTGACGTGGTCTTCTGCTGTTGTAGCCCATCCGCCTCAAGATTCAACATGTTGTGCATTCTGAGATGCTGTTCTGCTCACTACAATTTTAAAGAGTGTTTATCTGAGTTACAGTAGCCTTTCTGTCAGCTCGAACCAGTCTGGCAATTCTCCGTTGACTTCTCTCATCAACAAGATGTTTCCATCTGCAGAACTGCCGCTCACTGCATGTGTTTTGTTTTTGGCACCATTCGGAGTAAATTCTAGAGACTGTTGCATGTGAAAATCCCAGGAAATCAGCAGTTACAGAAATACTCAAACCAGCTAATCTGGCACCAACAATCATGCCACGATCGAAATCACTGAGATCACATTTTTTCCCCATTCTGATGGTTGAACATTAACTGAAGCTCCTGACCTGTATCTGCATGATTTTATGCATTGCACTGCTGCCACACGATTGGCTGATTGGATAATCGCATGAATAAATTGGTGTACAGGTGTTCCTAATAAAGTGCTCAGTGAGTGTATTTATAATAGAATAGAGTGATGTAATAGAATATCAATCATCGAATATCATTGTTAAAAACCTGAAAAATATTGAGATTTGTTTTGCACAATGTTTGCTCTGAAATGGCTTAAAAGGGTGATTTCTTTTTTCCAATCTGAGGAACCGTTATGAAAACGAATACGGTAAAAAAAATAGTTTTTTAAATAGTTAAAAAATTAAGGCATGTTTTTTTTTATTACCTACATTTATTTTACTAACACATTTTAATATATTAAAAAAGGCTACATTTGGACTTCTATCCATGAATCAGAATTGTGAGTCGATTCATTAAAACAAAAGTTTGAACTGATTCACATAAATGAATTGATTTGACTAATTCTGACGCCATTGAAGTTTCAGTCAGAAACGCTTGGCTTAACAGTCTCATACTCACGATTCGTAAGACAAGGAAGGACTGTAAAACTAGTCTAGTGACACCCTTTTTAGGAAACTATATGGCCAAATAAAAAGCGCATTAAATTCTTAGCGATATTCATGATGTTGCTCAATTTTATATCGGCAGCTAAATCATTGAGCAGTTATCATGAGTACTGAATATATCACCCAGTCCTACATCTAAATAGTCTCTTGTCTCTATCAACTCTGTCTGTTTTTCTTCTTTGTCTCTCATTTTAGCCCAACCTGTACCCCACAGTAGGGCTGCAGACTCCTGGAGAGATAGTAGATGCTAACTTTGGCCAACAGCCTTTTGTGTTTGACATTGAGGACTACATGAGCGAATGGAGGGCCAAGATCCACAGCATGATTGCCCGCTTCCCCATCGGAGAGAGACTGGGAGATTGGCAGGCAGTACTGCAAAAGTGAGCAGCCTCATATCACTTCCTGAAAATGTGCTTTGTAGACACATGGACTTTTTGAAAAGTTCTGAGAAGTTTATTTCACACTTCGCTTGCATATTGTAACTTTGTCATGATGGCTTGTTCTTGATTCATTAACGAATGTTTCTTCTTGCTGTGATAATTTTTTTATGTTGATATCTGCAGCATGGTATCCAGCTACCTGGTCCATCATGGTTATTGTGCCACAGCAATGGCTTTTGCCAGAGCCACAGAGACCATGATCCAAGAGGACCAAACCTCAATAAAAAACAGACAGAGTGAGAATCTACATTCATTCAAAGTCAACTAGTTTAGCCAGTGTGTGTGTGTGTGTGTGTGTGTCTTGTACGAGTTGAATATAGAGCAGCAATATTGTATTTATATCGCTAGTAATGAGTTAAACAGATCTCCCAATGTCGTCTGTGGATTGGGTAGGAAAATATAGCTGTTATGGGGAACTTAAAATTCTACTGGATAAGCAAATGTTTCTTTTCTTCAGCACTAGTCTGAATATGAATATTTAATCAGCTTGTCTGGCTTTTTTTTGTGCCTCTGATTTAAGCTTTTATCAACACACTGAATGTTTGATGTTCAATTTGTAGTTATCAGAACTGTTTATCTTGCACTAGCAACAACTGAAGGATTTTGCTAAATCTTTTTGGAAACGTTTTATTAAAGCTGAAGTGTAACTTTTTCAGTGTTAAAATACTTTCTTCTATCCTAGCTTAATATGCAGAGACAACTATAATTAAGCCATTCATAAGTTAATTTTCTATAAAACTTCCTGTGTTTGTTTTGAGCGTCCCTCTTAGACCCGCCCCTACAACATTACTCAACCAATGCAGTGAGTTGGGGGTGGGACTATCTGACTGTTTGAACAACTGCAGGCAAGAGGCAACTGAAGTTAATTTTTAAGAAGGTCCACAATAATTTCGGTCTGACCTTAACAGACTTGAGTGACACATTTCAGTGTGGATTGTTTTATGAAGCTGTAGAAATTTAATTACGGCTTTGCATAGAGACTGTTATTGAAAGATTAGGCAGTTTAAAACTGGGATGCAAACCCGCAGCTCGTGTGCGAGCTTTGTTTCTCATTTCACAAGCATAGAGGGCGATCACATCAAATTCTTAATTGCACAGCAGCAAAAATGGCCAATTTAATTCTGAATGTCATAGAAAGGGTAGAAATGGTCATAAAACAAAATTATGGCTTTTACTTTTAAGGTTTATAAATTAAAACTTTACAAACATTTTAAGTGTACCTCAGGGAGAAAAAATAACAATAATAATGTATGATATGACCGCTTTAACAAAATAAGAAAAAAAATTATAAGAAAAACACCTAATTAGTTAGTGAGGCATCTCGCTCCCACTTATGTAAGTGTTTATTCTCTTTCCGTAAAGGAATACAGAAGCTGGTATTGGCAGGGCGTGTTGGAGAAGCCATTGAAGCTACACAGCAGTTGTACCCTGGACTCCTAGAACACAACCCTAATTTACTCTTCATGTTGAAGTGAGTATCTCTACAAGCACACACTCCCCAGAGTGCTCTTCATAACACTACTGATGTGTGTGTGTGTGTGTGTGTGTGTGTGTGTGTGTTCCATTTAATTGTGTTAAAAGGATCAAAGGAATTGCTTAAAACCTCAAGCAAGGTGCAAAAAAAAAGGTTATCTTTCCATGGGATCACAAAAATACAGCAGAATACGAACATCCAGGACTTTCTGTCCTGAGTTTTATAATGTAATCCTTCTGAGAGAACACAAGGTCTGAGATTAGTCTTTAAAGGAATAGTTTGTCCAAAAATGAAAATTTTTCATACATGTGTAACTTTCTTCAGTGGAACACAAAAGGAGACATTTTGAAGAATGTCTTTGTCACTCATTTCCATGCTATTACAAATAAATGGTCACTGATTATGCTCAAAATGTATGCAAAAGCACAATAAAAGTTGTCCATAAGATCTGTGTACTATATTCCAAGTTTTCTGAAGTCTTTTTATCTTATGAAGTATTATGAACGTGCCTAGGAGAGCTAGGAGAGCTAGCAGATGTCAAGATTTTCAGTGAATAATCAGTGCATTCCAGTTATTATTGAATTGCACCATTAATGTCAATTAATGTCAAATCAATACTGATATCAGGTGCTGGTGTGGGAATAGTTTTGGATCTCTTGTCAGTTATTCAGTGCCAAGATCAGTGTGAAGGAGACAGTGAGAGCTGAGTTCTTTCTCTGTGATGAATAACAGTTGAATGACAGCCAGACAGTTTAATGGATTGCTGAGCTGACAGTGTCAGTCAGTTGGCATTATAGATAACAGAAGCGTGGTTGTTCGACATTTTAATGGATTGGCAGGTCTGAATTGAGTGTTTATTGCTGTGTGAAGTCTCTGTGGTGTAACACAGTGATTTTGTGTTCTCCTCTCAGGTGTCGGCAGTTTGTGGAGATGGTGAATGGTACAGATAGTGAGGTACGGTGCTTTAGTGTCCGCTCTCCTAAATCCCAAGACAGCTATCACGGATCCCCAAACCTGAGCCCACGGCATGGAGCCACCAATGCTCACTTGCACGGTACAGGTAACACACACACCCCTAACACTTTACATCTTCATTCAACATTTAATTATCAAGTTAAACACTCTGTGAATTATGCATTTGGGTGAAGCTCAAATGCAAAAGGTAAAAAAGAAGAAATTATATTTTGCATAAAGAAAATTAAGCCTATTTTATGACCATTAAGACATTAAGGCGTATGCTTAAATGTTTGAAATTAGTTTTGTAGACAAAAATATAATTGTACCACCATTGTACCATATTAATTTATTTCATCAAAAAAAAAAAAAAAAAACAATTATAATTTTTTTTTTTTTTTTTTAATTGATGACTTGGACCAAATAATAAAGAAAAGCAGCCAATAAGTGCCCAGCATATAGATGGGAACTCCTTCAATACTGTTTAAAGATCATCCCAGGGTGATACCTCAAGAAGTTGGTTGAGAAAATGTCAAGAGTACATGTCTGCAAATTCTAGGCAAAGGGTGACTACTTTGAAGATGCTAAAATATAACACAATTTTGATTTATTTTGGATTTTGTTTAGTCACAACATAATTCCCATAGTTCCATTTATGTTATTCCATAGTTTTGATGACTTTACTATTATTATAAAATGTGAAGAAAAAAAAAAAAAAATTATAATAAAGAGTAAGTGTTTCAAAACATTTGACCGGTAGTGTGTATACTATTTTAATTGCCATGAATTAAATTCATCCAAACAAATACTACCATGATGTATACTTACAATTTAAATAATAAATCATAATGTTTTATTTATTAATTTATTTTTTGCATTACAGTATTGAAAATGAGAGTTTTTTCACATTACGCCAGTAGGCTACTTACAATTAAGTTTGTGGGGGTGTGCTTAATTTTCATGAAAATAAATAAATTAATAAATATAGATAAATTCAAAATAGTCATGATGTCCTTCAAATAGGCTTCATTTTATTTATGCAAAATAAAAAATAAAAATTCTTAATTTTGGGGTGAACACTGACACTGACATTTCTTGAGTGTTTTTGTGAAATTCACCCATTCACGTAAGCTTTAGCATAAGTGTTTTCATTAAAATCTCATTAGTTAACCCATGTAGAATTTGTACCCTTTTTCATACATTCTTCACTGATTGTTGGGTCAAATCGGTGTTAATTATGTAGAATGGATTTAACTATATTAAAATGTGTCAGATGGTGCTGAGAGTACTACATTCTTAAGGATTATTAAATTAGCTAAATATTTATTAAACCTACATGCAAGTTGTTTCACCTGCACTGCAGTGGAGTGGGTTATGCAATTTACAATTCAGGTAGTGTACTTGGGTTAAGACCCTCTTCTAATGGCTCTCATTTATCTCTTTCTCCTCATGACTCAGAAGCAGAAAGTCCCACATGCAGTAATGGGGTCACCCCTCCTAATAAAAATAAGAGCCACAGCAAATACACAGGTGTAAGCTCCGCCTCCTCCTCTCCATCCTCCTCCCCCTCCTCCGTCAATTACTCAGAGTCCAACTCTACTGACTCCACCAAGTCCCAGCCCCACAGTGCTACCAGCAACCAGGAGACTAGGTCTGTGTTTGTGTGTTTCTATTTGTATTGTTTTTGTTGTTGTAATGCATTTATTATTTGAAGAGTGTTGAGGCTAATGTGATAAATATATGTAAATTGGAGGGATTATTTTATAATACTTGTATGTTTGAATTGCCACAGATAACATTGAAAAAGGATATGTAAATTCTGTAAGCAAGGACAAGCACATATATTTGGACTTGGTCTCAAATGTGTAGTTACATGCTACAGAGACAAAATCAGTTTTTGACTGTGTATTGTGTCTGTTGACAGTGATAGTGAGATGGAGATTGAGGCAGAACACTACAGTAATGGTGTGACAGAAAGCTCAACTCGCATTGTGAATGGCACATACAAATACCAGGAAATCCTGCAGGCGGATGACAACAGTGTTGGCAATGGAGTAGCAGGTACAGTACATGCTCACACTGCACATACACACTGGTTTTTCAACACAACAATCAACAGTCTGTGAGAACGCTTTAAGAACACATGCCTTTTATTCTATTTATACCTCTTTCATTCTTCATTCTGATGTGACTAGTTATATTTCTGCTCTGTCCTTTTTGCCCCTTGAGAGCTGCTAAATTGAGCTCTTCTAATATTCAGCCCATTAAATGTTTTCCTTCAAGGTCACAAAGAGAGAGGTGGAACCTGTAGTTTTTAATAGGATCCTGATATCCACTTCTTAATTTTTTCATGTGTAACAATAAACAAGAAAGGAATATAGACATTATTTTGAATTTGGTGAGTAGAAAAGTGTTTTAGAAAGCTACTTAACTTAAAAGTAAAGTAATTAGTAATGTGATTACTTTCCAATGAAGTAATTCGTAAATAATCTGATTACAATTTTAGAGGAAATAATTTGTCATTTGTAGTGGATTACTGTTTTTAAGTAATTTACCCAACAGTGGTCTTGACAAACTCTACCTATCTAGTTTGATTAGTATTAGAAATATTTTAAATAAAATGTATCTTTGAAAATAGATGACAGCTGCAGCTCCAGACAGCTTTGTGGAGGAAATCAAGCTGCCACGGAGAGAATGATCCAGTTTGGCAGAGAGCTTCAGATGCTTAGCGAGCAGCTCTGTCGCCAATACGGCAAGAATGCAACTCACAAAAAGATGCTGCAGGTAGGAGGAACGGAGGGCAAGAGGTCGACAGGCTTGAGAAAGTGATCAGGGAAAACATTAGGGAATTTTTTTAATTGTGATTGCCAGGCCTGGAAAAGTTGTGGAAATGTAATTTAAGAAAAATATTTATCAACCAAATTGAAGAGAATTTTCTCTGTCCATAGTGCAGTCTGTATAAAATGAATTAAAAATCCCTATCCAGTAATCACACACAACTTTGGACAAGAGGTTTAGGATCCCTGTGTGATAAACTGCCATAAATGTGATGTGAAGTGGATATTGATTGTGCCCTGTGACCACTGATTTTCTAACAGTCAACAGCTGTTCAAATGTTTTGAATTATTGTAGTTTTTACAACAAATAATAATAAAGGGGTCTGTTTTTGACTTTGGACTTTATATGACTGCAATGATACATAAAGCATTAAACTTCTTTTAACTCTTCTGCTCAGCAGAGTGCCTATATTACTCAAACCCCTGTTGCATAGTACAGTGGCAAGAAAACGTATGTGAACCCTTTGGAATTAGCTGGTTTTCTGTATTAACTGGTCATAAAGTGTGATCTCATCTTCATCAAAGTCACAAGTACAGACAAACACAGTGTGCTTAAGCTAACAACACACAAACAATTATAATCTTTCATGTCTTTATTTACTTTTCCCATTTACTTTTTCTTGCTACTGTATGTACAAAAGTTTGCATACCCTTGGAGAATTGGTAATATATGTACCTTTTTTTAAGAAAACACGAGTGAGCAGGCAAAACACATTTCTTTTATTTCATATGGGATACAGATTCAACTGTAGGTTATAACAGAATTGCACAATCATAAAACAAAACATGGCAACAAAGAAAAAAATGAAATGACCACTGTTCAAAAGTCTGCATACCCTTAGTTCTTAATACTGTGTATTGCACCCTTTAGCATCAATGACAGCGTGCAGTCTTTTGTAATAGTTGTCTATGAGGCTGCAAATTCTTGCAGGTGGTATAGCTGCCCATTCGTCTTGGCAAAATGCCTCCAGGTCATGCAAAGTCTTTGGTCGTCTTGCATGAACCGCACGTTTGAGATCTCCCCAGAGTGGCTCGATGATATTAAGGTCAGGAGACTGTGATGGCCACTCCAGAACCTTTACCTTTTTCTGCTGTAACCACTGGAGGGTCAACTTGGCCTTGTGCATAGGGTCATTGTCGTGCTGGAAAGTCCAAGAGCGTCCCATGCGCAGCTTTCATGCAGAAGAATGCAAATTGTCTGTCAGTATTTTCTGATAACATGCTGCATTCATCTTCCATCAATTTTCTCAAGATTCCCCGTGCCTTTAGAGCTGACACACCCCCAAAACATCAGTGAGCCTCCACCATGCTTCACAGTGGGGATGGTATTCTTTTTACCATAAGCCTTGATGACCCCTCTCCAAACATAGCGCTTATGGTTGTGACCATAAAGCTCTATTTGGGTCTCGTCACTCCAAATTACAGTGTGCCAGAAGCTGTGAGGCGTGTCAAGGTGTTGTCGGGCATATTGTAACCGGGCATTTTTGTAGCATTGGCGCAGTAAAGGCTTCTTTCTGGCAACTCGACCATGCAGCTCATTTTTGTTTGTCATATTGTGCTCCTTGAAACAACCACACCGTCTTCTTCCAGAACAGCCTGTATTTCTCCTGAGGTTACCTGTGGGTTTTTCTTCGTATCCCGAACAATTCTTCTGGCAGTTGTGGCTGAAATCTTTCTTGGTCTACTTGACCTTGGCTTGGTATCAAGAGATCCCCGAATTTTACAAGTGATTGAACAGTACTGACTGGCATTTTCAAGGCTTTGGATATCTTTTTACATCCTTTTCCATCTTTATAAATTTCCATTACCTTGTTATGCAGGTCTTTTGACAGTTCTTTTCTGCTCCCCATGGCTCAGTATCTAGCCTGCTCAGTGCATCCACGTGAGAGCTAACAAACTCATTGACTATTTATACACAGACACTAATTGCAATTTAAAAAGCCACAGGTGTGGAAATTAACCTTTAATTGCCATTTAAACCTGTTTGTGTCACCTTGTGTGTCTGTAACAAGGCCAAACATTCAAGGGTATGTAAACTTTTGATCAGGGCCATTTGGGTGATTTCTGTTATCATCATGATTTAAAAAGGAGCCAAACAACTATGTGATAATAAATGGCTTCATATGATCACTATCCTTAAATAAAAGACAGTTTTTTTGCATGATCAGTCATATTTTCAAAATCAATGCCAAAATTTCACAATTTCTGCCAGGGTATGCAAACATTTGGGCATAACTTTACTTTCCCCTGTTTGGTGCTGATGTTAATAGACACATGGAAGTGGAAAGGTTACAGTGTGTTGCAGTTCACTTAAGCTTCTTTGCCCAGTGTATTTGTCTGTTTGTGTTTAGGATGCATTCAGTCTGCTGGCGTACTCAGACCCCTGGAACTGCCCCGTGGGCCAGCAGCTGGACCCCATGCAGAGAGAGGCGATCTGCTCTGCTCTCAACAGTGCTATTCTGGGTAAGGTTTTCACATACACACACTGTTAACATAATCACTTACCAAGGCTTATAATTAAACACAGCCACAGTAATAAGACATGAAATATCTGGTTCAGCAAGTGTGTGATCAAGTGAGATTAAAGTACTTTTGCTAATTAATATTTTTAGTTGTAGATATTTAAAAGTGCAGAAGTAAAAACCCAGAATTCTTGAAAAATGTGTTAAAGTATACTCGCATGACCAGAAGACTCCAGTCATATCAGTACCAGTTTCCCCAGTATTGAAAATTTTGGCCCGTTTCCACCTGGTATTAAGATGCGTTTCAGGTGATTGGATCACATATGGTCAGGTGAGACACAACGCTGTTTACACCTGGTCACTTTAAATGCGTCTCCTGTGATCACTTGTGTTCGGATTTAGAGGGGAGGGTCTCTGTTTCATGACAACATACATCAGTCATTATGTCACTGTGTTATTGCATGAAATTAAACCACAACAAAATCAGAAAAGACAAGGAAAGTGCGGAAAAAAATGGTCTGCTGTTTCTCCCAGATACGGATGAAATTTAGTCTAAGCACAAACGCAGCATGTCAGGCAGAATTATCCATTATTTTAGTGGATTACCTCTATTAAAGGAGCTTCAGGTGTTCATGTTTGTCATCTGTGTTGATAACAGACACACTAAAGAAGATCTGTGAAGCTCTTGTGATTGTCTATGTATCTGCTTTTTAAAATTTTCAGATCGGACATTTATTTCCTATTAAAGCCGCTCGTAAACAGCAAAGTGTAACAGCTCTTGTTTTAGTGCAGCGGTTTATTGACAGGTGAGGGGCGGTGCTTCACTGCTGCCGGGACGCGTGCAGGACGGATTAGAGTTTACATCTCAATGCGATGTGGTCATATGCGTTTTTGACCACATTCGTATGTGGTGTCTGTGATCCGATCACAAAACATTTTAGACCCCGTTTAGACCTGTATTTAGGGCTGACCACATGTGATCGGATCACCTGTATCTTAATACCAGGTGGAAACAGGTCTTAGGTTGCAAGTTAATCATTAGTGACAAATTTGCCTGCAAATAAGGTATTTTTACAATGCCATTGGTAACCAAAAACGTCCTGGTTACTTTCATAACCTCCGTTCCCTGATGGAGAGAACGAGAAGTTGTGTCGATGTAGTGAAACTAGGGGTCACTCTTGGGAGCCCCGAACACCTCTGCTTTTGAAAAAAGGCCAATGGGAATTGGCGAGTGGAATTTGCATGCCACTCCCCGGATATACGGGTATAAAAGGAGCTGGTATGCAACCACTCATTCAGGTTTTGTGCTGAGGAGCCGAGACAAGGTCCCGGCCATTTCAGCGGGTAGTTCAGCATTGTGGCAAGAGGGACACAACGTCTTGTTCCCTCCATCAGGGAACGGAGGTTACTAAAGTAACCAGGACGTTCCCTATCTGTCACTCACTCGACGTTATGTCGATGTAGTGACACTAGGGGTCCCTATACAAAATGGCACAACTAGCTGAACTGTGTTACGTGGACTGGCGGTGCGAGACGGGCAGACCACTGTGTGCCTCATAGCCAGCACACCAGGCCGTCACGTAACCTCCCCCAATGCTCTTATGAGCGTCGAACGGTCCTTCGGGGACAAGTCGACTGCCCAACAAATAGGGACAGGCTAGCCTGGAGCCATAAATGTCTACGTTGGGGGGGTGTGACTCCCAAGGGGAAGATACCGCTGAGACCAGACCCCGCCCAGAGAAGGGGGGGGTTATTTCGTGTGGAAATGCATCACATGGTCTTACCGAGTCTTGTCGGAAGTATGTCATGTGGAGAAGTCGCATGGTAGGTCCTACGCTGGGGAGGGGGTTTCTACAAGCATGGTGACCAGGGGGCAGAGGGGCCTCTGCCCAAGGAAGATGCAGTTTACCGACAGGGAAATGATTTTGCGGAAGATATATCACATGGGGTCACCTATGGGGAACCAGCGCATGTGGAGCACCTACCCCAGTACAGGGCTTAGTTAGCACATGTACTGGGTCGGCAGCGTGTTTCTCCGCAAACTTGTCTTCCACAGGGCTAAGGAGGAAAGTCATCCATGGATCACAACTTGTGAACACGACTGGGAGTCAAAGGCGCACATCTTCACCCCATGGGAAGGGAAAGGCGCTATACGCAAGCGGTACACCCGGCCAGCTGTCCCGGAACTTACCTGTTCGGACCTGACAACACACGGGACGAAACCGGCTCAACCTGGAGATTATAGAACCTCACAACCTCCAGCCTCTCCTGCAGGAAGGAAAACACCGATCCGACTGCGCATCTCTGGGGGTCTTCGTGTCGGGAAGAACACCACTTAGCGAGCAGACACCACTTCAAAGCATACAGGCGCCTCGTAGAGGGAGCTCTAACCTGAGTGATCGTGTCTATTACGCGGGTGATAGGCCACTTAGGTCTTCTGCGTCCCATCCAAGGGCCAGACGTGGAGATTACAGAGGTCTGGTTGCAGGTGCCAGATGGTGCCCCGTCCCTAAGAAAGAAGGTCCTTTCTCAGGGGAATTCACCGGGGGTGGGGGGGGGGCTGTCGTGAGGAGTGTGAGATCCGAGAACCACGTCTGGGTGGGCCAGTAGGGTGCTACTAGGACGACCTGCTCCTCATCCTCCCTGACCTTGCACAGGGTCTGTGCAAGTAGGCTCACTGGGGGAAACGCATATTTGCGTAGTCCAGGGAGCCAGCTGTGTGCCAGCGCGTCTATACCAAGGGGTGCCTCGGTCAGGGCGTACCAAAGCGGGCAGTGGGAGGATTCCCGGGAAGCAAACAGGTCTACCTGTGCTCGACCGAATTGACTCCAAATCAGCTGGACCACTGGGGGTGGAGTCTCCACTCTCCCCTGAGCGTAACCTGTCGTGACAGGGCGTCCGCTGCGGTGTTGAGGTTGCCCGGGATGTGAGTGGCTCGTAGCGACTTGAGGCACTGCTGACTCCAGAGGAGGAGACGGCAGGCGAGTTGTGACATGTGATGGGAGTGTAGACCACCTTGACGGATGATGTACGCTACCGTCGCCGTGTTGTCCGTCCGGACCAACACGTGCTTGCCCTGGATCAACGGCCAGAACCTCCGCAGGGCGAGCAGTACTGCCAACAACTGGAGGCAGTTGATGTGCCAACGCAGCCGCGGGCCAGTCCAGGAGCCGGCAGCTGTGTGTCCGTTGCATACGGCTCCCCAGCCCATCTTGGAGGCGTCTGTCGTAACCACGACGTGCCTGGAGACCTGCTCTAGGGGAACCCCTGCCTGTCGAAATGCTAGTTCGTTCCAAGAGCAGAAGAGGAGGCGACAGATCGGCGTGATGACCATGCGATGTGTCCCATGGCACCATGCCCATCTCGGGACTCAAGTCTGAAGCCAGTGCTGAAGCGGTCTCATATGCATCAACCCGAGCTGTGTGGCAACCGCAGAGGAAGCCATATGCCCCAGGAGCCTCTGAAAAAGTTTCAGTGGAACCGCTGTCTTCTGTCTGAACGCCTTCAGACAGTTCAGTACTGACTGTGTGCGCTTGTCGTGAGGCACGCCGTCATCAAGACTGAGTCCAACTCCAAGCCGAGAAAAGAGATGTTCTGAACCGGGGAGAGCTTGCTCTTTTCCCGGTTGACCTGAAGCCCTAGACGGCTGATGTGCCTGAGCACCAGGTCCCTGTGTGCACACAGTAACTCTCGAGAGTGAGCTAGGATCAGCCAGTCGTCGAGGTAGTTGTGTATGCGGACGCCCACTTCCCTTAGCGGGGCAAGGGCTGCCTCTGCGACCTTCATGAAGACGCGAGGGGACAAGGACAGGCCAAAGAGGAGGACCTTGTACTGGTATGCCCGGCCCTCGAAAGCAAACCGCAGGAAGGGTCTGTGTCGAGGTAAAACAGAGACGTGGAAGTACAACAAGTAAAACAGAGACGTCCTTCAGGTCTACTGCCGTGAACCAATCTTGATGCCGGACGCTCACTAAAATGCGTTTTTGTGTCAGCACCTTGAACGGGAGTCTGTGCAAGGCCCGTTTCAGAACTCGCAGGTCCAAGATTGGCTGCAACCCACCGCCTTTCTTAGGTACGATGAAGTAAGGGCTGTAAAACCCTTTCTTCATCTTGGCTGGAGGGACAGGCTCTATCTCGCCCTTGCGCAAGGTAGCACGCAAGGTAGCAGTGCTCTCGCCTCCGAAGAGAAAATCTGAATGAGTGGTTGCATACCAGCTCCTTTTATACCCATATGTCCGGGGAAGTGGCATGCAAATTCCACTCGCCAATTCCCATTGGCCTTTTTTCAAAAGCAGAGGTGTTCGGGGCTCCCAAGAGTGACCCCTAGTGTCACTACATCGATACAACATCGAGTGAGTGACAGATAGGGAACTTTTGTTTTGCATGTCAGCAGTCAGTATATGGATAGTTTTCAATATTAAGTCCAAAACCACTGTTACCAAACATGAACAAAAATTACTTGGTGCAAGTTTAATTGCTATGATGGCTTCATATCTACAATCTTTTCCCTCATGTAGAGTCTCACAACCTGCCCAAGCAGCCTCCTCTCATGCTGGCCTTGGGTCAGGCCACAGAGTGTGTGCAGCTGATGGCCAGGGTCCGCTCTGGATCCTGCTCCTTTGCCAGAGTGGACAACTTTTTGCTTTAGTGCCAGTCCAGGTGAGAGCCCCTTACTACTTTCTGAAAAAAAAAATTGTGTGCTCAAAGTCTAGTGTGACAACGCCTTAAGGGGCTGTTCAGACCGAATTCAATCTTGCGATAAAAAAAGCTAGACACAGTGCAACAAATATTGCAAAACTCAGGTGTCTTGAGCCCGTTTTAAAAATCGCAGTTCTTTTTAACTTGACACAGCATCAGAAAAACATGATGCTCCTGTGCGAGATGATAAAATGATGGAAAAAGGAGCTCTTAGCACTATTTGATGTATAAAACATGCCCAGTTGGGACTTGTGATAGAAAATTTTTCAGCCTAAGTAAGACGCATGGTAATTATCACAGAAGCACACCACGTGGCTTCATGATTGCTGTAACAAAGCGAATAGCCACAGTCTACCAGTCAGATTAATATTTGTGAGGATGAGCGTTTAAGAGATTTAATGCCCATTTCAATGAATATGCAACCTATGGGGAAACTAGTTCTTTCAATTAGTCAACCTCCCACTTAAACTTTGGGAAATGTTTAATGTGTCTTGAATTGGTGCAATGTTAGTGCATTTGTATCTTTATACTGTGGAAGGCTTTGTTTGGAAAATGTTTAATAAAGTATTATACACTGCCTGGCCAAAAAAAAAGTTGCAGTTGGATTTAAATAAGCAGATACTTAAGAGCCTATGATTGGATCATTATTGCAGTGATTAAAATGTTTCAGCTGGCAAGAATTCATTTAACCCTAACTGATGCAGTGTGTAGCTTCTCATTTCTTAAACAACCATGTCGGAAGACATATCCCGTGGTCGTAGAAAAGATGTTACTGTGTTTCAGAAGGGGCCAATTATTGGCCTGCATCAAGCAAAGAATCCAGAGATTGCTGAAATCACTGGAATTGGGTTAAGAACTGTCCAACGCATTATTAAAACCTGGAAGGATAGTGGTGAACCGTCAGCTTCACGGAAGAAATGTGGTCGGAAATAAATCTTGAATGATCATGATCGGAGATCACTAAAATGCTTGGTGAAGTCACATCGTAAAAAATTATTTGGAGCAATGGAAAAAGGTCTTGTGGTCTGATGAGTCCAGATTGACCCTATACCAAAGCGATGGGCGCGTCAGAGTAAGCAGGGAAGCGCATGAAGCGATGTACCCGTCACTGTACAAACCTCTGGAGGCAATGTTATGATCTGGGGTTGCTTCAATTGGTCAGGTTTAGGCTCAGCAACTTTATGCTGCAATAAAATGAAGTTAGCTGACTACCTGAATGTACTGAATGACCAGGTTATCCCATCACTGGATTTTTTTCTTCCCTGATGACACGGCGTATTCCAGGATTCCAAGATTCATCGGACTCAAATTGTAAAACAATTGTTCACGGGGCATAAGGAATCATTTTCACACATGAATTGGCCACCACAGACTTCTGACCATAACCCCATTGAAAGTCTTTGGGATGTGCTGGAGAAGACTTCATGGATGGTTTGACTCTCCCGTCATCAATACAAGATCTCGGCCAAAAATGTATGCAACTCTGGGCTGAAATAAATGGTGTGAAGTTGCATAATGTTGTTGAAACAATGCCACGTCAAATGCATGCCATAATCAAAGATAAAGGTGGTCCAACAAAATATTAGAGTATGTGACATTTTTTGGCCAGGCAGTGTATTGTTACATATTGTTTTGTTTTCTTTCCTAAGATGGAAATTAATGCATTTTGACAAGAAAATAAGTATATATAGTGTAAAATTTCAGCACTTTCAAAATCTGTGAGTAATCGTGATTAACTAAAAAAACTAAATGCGATTAATCGCAATTTAAAAAAAATTATCAACTGACAGCACTATTATATATACATATATATATTAGGGCAGCACAATTAATTGAAATTAAATCGAAATCACGATATGACCTTGTGTGATTATTAAATCGCAAAGGGCCACGTTTTAATTAAATGAATAAATAGTCTGCTGGCTTTAAAGTTGATTTGCGCTGCTCTGTCCAGTCTGTATTAAGTTAGAGCATTATTACAGTGTTTTCAGAGCAGTTCTGTGCTCCACAAGTCCATCTCATACTTACAGTAACAGAATTGCTTAGAGTTTGGTTCGTTTGCTTACGTGCGCTAAGTGCTTTATTTACACTAAACTGGCGCATCCTGCATTAAGCTTTTTTTTTTATCATCTGCGGTAGCAGCATCTCAGTCTCCGCCAGGCATAGGTATCATAATAATAATGCGGAATACAAGATGGGATATAATCCAAAAATCTTTATTAAACGATTGCTGCGCAAACAGCTCAGCAATTAAATGAAAGCGGAACTAATATTACCAATATCCAACTAAATGAAAAGGAAGGAACGTACATATAATAAATCTATATAAATATTTAGATACTTTAATATGCATTTTAAATGCATTGTTAAAATTAAATAAAATAATGAATAAAAATAATTAAATTAAATGATGACAAACTAACCAAACTTTGACTTTAAGTTTAATAACACCAATGGGTTATCAGTTCAACTTCAGTTTGATGTTAAGCATCGTTCTTTAGGACTATATGATATACATTAGAGAATAGTTTGTATAAGCCTACTTGTTTTTAAGGCCTAGAGTAAAGAGTAAAATGGAATATTTTGTGTTTATTTAATTATTCAACCAACTAACCAACCGTATTTTTGACAGTAAAAACTAGGCAACAACTATGGTATTACCAACAGGGCAATTCAGTTAACAGTGACATTGAGCAGAAAGCTTACATATAACCAGTTTTGACCGAGCTGCTGATAAAAAGTTAAATGATCAGCATCGGACAATTAGATGAAAAGACAATTGTAGATCAGTATCGAATGTTAAAATCCTGATTGGATTATTCTTAATATTCAAATTGACTGGGTTTCAAAAACGAATGGTGATGATTAGTGGGCTGAGACCCTATCACAAAATGGACAAAACAGGTACACGGTGGATGAGTACAATTGGAATATAAAGAAGACATTGTTTTTTCTTTGTTTCAGTTTATGTATTTATTTGTTGGTGGGTGAATAAAAAAGTCTCAGTTTGATTCCGAAGTGTGAAAAAACCCCAGTAGCATTTTGGCAGTTGAATATATTAAAAAACGTTACCTTTTTTTAAAATTATTTTGTCTATCATAATCACAGTTCAAATCGCAATCGCAATATTTTTCAAAATAATCACAATATGACTTTTTGTCCAAATCGTGCAGCCCTAATATATACAGTATATTAGAATTTGTTTGAAGGTTCAGAAAACAGCTTCATTTAAAAACGAGTTTTCTGATTAATATTTATTTCAGGCTTTATAGGGTTAATTATGTTACATGCAAAGAATGTCAAATAATATTTTACTGTTTCAAAAAGTACAATAATGTCACATACCTAATTTGATAACTTTGATCCATTCACCCAACACCGTAAGTACTGAGATTTGCACTGTCAGTGAATAAATCCATTGTTCAGCATAATTTCAGCCAGAATGATAAAGTTTTCGCCTCTAGTACAAGGATTTCTGGATTGTAATCTGCCCTAATATAACTTTTAATTTTAATAAACGAAGATTGCATCTGTACAGTAGATGTATATCATGAGCGAGGACAATTCTGTTTTGCATTTTGCTTGCAATTTCACTAGAAAGCAGCACGAGCAACAGCGGAGTGAGAAGAGTGCGCGTCTAGATGCACGAAAGAACATCGCTTCTTACTGTCACTCAGTGCCACTGATGACAGCCGCAACGAGCACTCAATATAACATTAAGAATAACAAACTCCAGTGCCGGATCACCACTTATTATAACACATGAACGAAATGGAAACTCCTGCTCAAGAGCTGGAGATATTTTTTCTGCATTAGACACTTACCTGATGAAAGCTATTTCAAAAAGTGGTGGTCACAAAACCGGCAAAGTCAAAAAGTGGTAGTGACATGTCCAACCAGTCCCACAAATAGATGACGCCTGTGTGTGTGAGACATGGCACAATGGAAAAACAAGTGAAAACCATCGCAGACAGATGCAAAAACATGTTTGGTGAACGGCCCCTAATGCTGACAATTCACAGCTAGATTTCTCACTGGCTAATTTAATTATATATGAACTTAGACAATAACAATTTTGGAATATTTTAAGAAACCCAGGCATGATTACTAATATTATAGTTGTTAAAAACACAACATTTGTGTGTTTCTTTCAGGCAATGTTCAGAACAACTAAGAAGAAGACTTTTCAAATCGGTTGCCATGACGAGAGCACACGTTTGATATGGTGTGTCGCTTGCCGTTTGCCAGAAGCAGCCAAGCAGAATGAATAGAAACATTAGAAGAGAGGCTTCTTTTTAATTTAGTATTATCAAATACAAATTGTGTGACACTATTTAAAGATAATGAATTATTCTGTTTATCTAGTCATTTTTATTTTAGTTTATATTTTGTCTGTTTGTTGTGCTCATCATGAAACAAATCAACCTTCCGGCTCGTTTTTTTCAAGGGGGAATTCAGTGCATAGTATTTCAAGCATACCATATCAACGATATACATAATGGTAAGTTCCTACTGAAAATACGAGCTACATACTCTGGTTTTCTCAGTCAGAGCTCAGGTATATAAAACAAATGTTTTGTCGTCAGAACGAGATATTTGCAGAAACAGGTGTTGCTTTACCAGACCATACTGTGGGGTTTAAAGCAGGTCCTTTTCTATGTACAAGCAAATTCTGTAGGTTTTTTTGGTTAACTTTAGCCACCCCTTTAGGAATTAGATGGACATTAATGTTGTGCGTACAGGAGTTTTCATGTGCCCTGGCGATGTTTTCATTGGAGTATGTGTGTGGGACAGGGTGAGATAATGCATGGCTCCTAGCATCTCACCTTTTAAGCTACCTTAGTATCTCAAGCACCAGCACAACTTTCATTAGACAAAATCACACAGTGACGATGCAGACTTGCCTTTGGGTCCAATGTAGGTGAATTATATTTTTAACTGTAGATGTTTTCCCAAAATAAATCTATTTTACCAATATTTTATCATCTTTATAGCAGTGGGTATCATGCAAACTTTTTTTTTTAAGTTAGGTATATTGAAATTAACCTGTGGTTTTCAGATTTCCTGGCTGTACAAAATAAAAACTTAACGTTTTTACAAAGAAAATGAAGGTCAGTAGTTTGATTACTGAAAAGCTCCAGTGAAGCTTGCAACTGAACTTCTTATACCAATTCTGTAAGTTTTATACCCATGTCACTTTGTTGATAGTTTTCCTGTTAGATTAATGACTACAGGCTGACACCATTTCAGCTATTGTTATTAGTCGTTTCATTTGCTGTTAAGTACTGTTGTTAAAGTTTTGTTACCATTGAATGCACTGTACTTCAATTAATGCACATGAAGCATTACTGTATCTGTCTACCTCTCCTGTTCAGTAATGGAGGGATGGAGTAGGAACTTGCTGTATGCAAGACAATTGACTGACCCTAGGTTCCTGCAAATGAACGGAAAACGCTAATGCAAAATGTGTAATTATTTAGTAACTAGAACATCTCCTTAAATTGCAAATGTCTGTGTTGCTCTAGAACTTCACCGCGACCTCATATCTGTGCAATTGTTTTGTCCATTTCTCCTAGCTCTCAACAATCTCTACTTGGCCTTTATAAGTAGTATGTAAGTGTGATGTTAACAGTAGTTCAGGGACTTAATGCTACACTCTTTTTATTTCCTTCTAGCGGCCTGTGTATTCTCTGTCGGACATGGCGTGATGTCACTCTCCTTAGCTTTTCTTTGAACTGATTGGTCCATGAAGGAAAAACTGTCAGTCGTTCCCATGTCAACCCAACATTTCACACAGCTAGCACGCCACCATGGTTTTGAATGTAGCTTAGCCAATTTTACTCTCATTTTATGTCCCACTTTTTTGCTGCTGGCCATCATGAGATTGATTGTTACATTCCCTCATCTGCACCTGCTTTGTAAACTTCACTTATACCTCATTTACTCTTTGGACAGTGCTGTCTAGCTTCTTGTATCATGTCAGGCATTCACATAAAAGGTCTGTGTAGTGCAGTTACCATTTTGGTAGGTCACTGAGGTCAGAGGTCCCAGGCTCAACCTTGCACATGCTCCTCCTCAATATCTAAAATAAACTCTGCCTTTTCATTTTTAGAGGCTAGGAGTAAAATTGTGGATTAACACATCCTCATCCCCAATAATCTCAGTCAACTCATTTAACAATTTCACTCAAAAAGATGGATCATTTTGATTGTTAAGTGGTGGTATCTTATTTCATGGGGATAACATGCATAACTTTTACACAGCCATAAATGTTTATAGATAATGGCTCATACTTCTAATGACCTGTAAGTAATAGATCTTTGTTTTGGGATGGCTTTTTAATGCCAAATATGTTTTGGAACTCATCATAGTCTAACCGCCTAAAATGTATATTGTTGTTTGAAAAAGAATCCATCTTAGAACTAAAAATTTGGCTTTAAGTAGGGACCTATGTACATATGTGGAAGTGAAGGAAGTAGCCAAAATCCTTCTTTGTCATGTGGTGAAATTCCTGCCTGAAATGACAAGGGGCAGGAAAAATAGAATGGAGTACAGCAAGCTGTGCAAAATTTACTTCTATTATGATTTTCATTTTATTTGAGTTTTCTTTTAGAGATTGTGAAATGAGTTACTCTCTACTTAGCATGAACCTTTAAACAAAAAAACAAAAAACAAAATAAAAAACATAAAAAAGAAAAACAATAGAAAAAAGGGAAAAAAAGAGACATACCTATGTAATGGAAACATTATAAAGAAATATTGTACTCATTTAATTTTGACAGAATTATTTTTATTAAAATACACATCCGTGAGCATATGGTGTCTGTCTTTTGTATTATTTTGCTGTTGTTTCTTTGCATATTATTAAAATCAGAAAAAAACTACTATACTAATACCACAATACTGAGTAAGTAATAGTTCTGAGTAATTCAGATGCAACACTGCTCTAACAAAAGTGTTTTTCATCATGATGTGTTATAATATAATACATGCACTGTAGAATAGAATATTATATTAATAATAATAATTAGGTTCAGTTTAGTCTCTTATTTACATGCTAACACTAGGATCTATATGGTTGAGTTAAAATGAATTGCCTGTATTGTCTCTGTTTTATGCAAAGGTTATGAGGGAAGGTCAAGTCTGATAAATGTGTCCTGTGACGTTCATTTTCATATAGCAGACCCTTTTATTCTAAGGAAATACTGTATAGGGCAATTTAATCATAAGGAGTCAATAACATTCTAATTGCTTTTCATCTATTTGATGTAATTATGCTAACAGTTCAAAAATACAGTTTAGTCAAAATTTTAAATATTTGACTAAAATATTGCTAAAACAAAGCCTAAAAATCATAAAATTGCAACACATGCATTCACTAAACCAATATTTCCTGTAGAAAAAGTCACATCATGTGATTAGAGTCATTGACACTGTCAGTTACATTATGTATGCATTTGAATATAGAAATATATATGACACATACATTGAAAAAAAAAGAAATTAGGGGACAAACGCACAAAGATGCCATGACGACAGAGGGTTTCGGTCCATCACAGGCAGGTTATTGATCTTTCTCACAGATGCTTGTATTTGTGGACTCGACCCAGATGACCCTGAACCTCTTGATTTTCCCTTTCCATTTTCTTTTAGACGAGCTGCTCTTTTCATTTAGAGGTTTGGATGTCGAAATACATGGACTTCATCTCTGGATATTCTGTGAACATACATGTTTATATATATATATATATATAAACTTTGTTTTACATTAATCACTTTAAACATTTATCCAGTGACAATAACTAAGATGATTTATGTGTCCTTTTTTGTGCTGGGTAATTCTAGCTTGGTCTTTTTCAAAGTGATTTTTAAGGCTATATAACCTTCATAGTTGGAGTCTGAGACTTTGCTGGTGTATATAATAATATAGCACCTTTATGTGATAAGAACATACTTGCCATCCAGCAGCAACATATTTCAGCTCCTTTAATATGGGAAGTTCTTCATATCAACTGAATTCCTCATAAAGTTTCTCTGTTGAAAACCACAGACACCCACCCCACTGCAACACATACCAGTACAAGTAACAATTACCAGGTAAAGATGTAAAAATGAGCACTAATCAAGGATTAATAAATATAATTTAAACTTTTAACCCTCAGATTCCATTCAGTCATTTTTGACCGATTTGATTTTTTCTTTTTTCTTTTTTTTTTTTGCATCCTTCATCTTAGAGGTATATGACTTTTCCTCTTTTTACCATCTAAATACACATAACAAATCCTGAAAAGATTCCATTAAGTTTAAGTGGTTTTCTAAAAAAAAGTATCAAATTTGTTAGTGGTCAAATTTGCTCGACTCTTGAAATTAATAGGGAAATTAATGGGTGAGACTATAAAACAGACGAAATGCAGAACATACACACAGAAATGAATTGATAAGACTATAACACTGCCACAATGCAGAACACACCCACACCACCAACCACTTGTATTCCCATGCAAAACTAATTTTTACACAGCTCTGAGCTTCTTGAATGATGTTTGCAAAATAAATGGTAAAAGACTTTTTCTAAGTCTTCTCTTTATAACGTCAAGGTCAGGTTTGACTGTACATTGAACACTACATGTGGCATTATTGCAAAAACTGAATATTCCGAGCAAGTGGTTTAAAATCATAGCTAAGCTTTGATGAAAAATAGTCTATTATAGTGTCTAAATATATATCCAAATGCATAACTTGTGATAAGATCTAGAAATTACATTACAAAATTGGGTTACAGAGACCAGGCGACAATAAATAACACTGAGGCCTTCCATAGGATATACTGGTGATTACTAAGAAATTGTAATAGTTTTGTCATGTTTTCTTTTTTTTTTTTTTTCAGCAGATGGCAGCAGATGCTCCTAATGCATGACACATAGCAGCTTTTTCATAAATAATCATGTTTGCCTTTTAAAATGTGCTTATTTTATATAAAAATGTTATGGTGTAATTTGAGCTAATTGAGGTCTAAATCCATAAAGTCCTCCAAAATGCAAAAAAAAAGTAATACATTTTTTTTTTCATAATAATTATGAACGAAGAGGTGATGCAAAATGTGTTATAAGGTTATACAACCTGCATAGTTCAGTCTTCAGAGTCTGAGACTTTGCTGGTGTATATAATAATATAGCACCTTTCTGTGATAAGAACATACTAGCCATCCAGCAGCAACATATTTCAGCTCCTTTAATATGGAGAGTTCTACACATCTACTGAAATTTTTTAAGGAGAAGAAGGATGTTTCTACTGGTTGAGGAAGAGACTTTCTCATTACTAAGCATGCTTATAGTTTACTGTTATTTTGACATTGACAGTAACCCCCTGTTTCTCCTTATGGACTATGTACTTTGCTTTAACCTCCTAAAACCCAGTGTCCACATGCGTGGACATTACCTTTTGGCTTCTCTATAGGCAATGCATAATTTAATTTAATTTAAACCGACTGATCTCAGTTCAGGAGAATCTAGGCTGTCATAAAAGGGTTAAACTTTCGAGGCACCGAGTCAAGTAACAAAACAACATGGCGCTGATCACAGCTGAGTTTGTCTTTGGGAGAAACACCAACAAAACTTAATCTGGTAAGAAACCTCATTAAATCTTTACATTAAAACCTGTTTGAGTCAAAAGAGTAGAGACTCTAGTTTCATCCGATATGCCAGGGGTACTCAATAGGCGGACTCCGGTATGGATCCGGACCGAAGGACAATTCAGTCCGGACCGACCAAGATCTAAATCTTTGTGCTAGTTATCTGACACCTGGACAAGTGATTGTGCAAACATACGTGTATACACGCGCGGAGTGGGAATAAAGTGTGTCCAGCGCTATGCGCTTATTCCTACTCTCGTTGCCTTTTTCCCTGCTAATAGAGGTGCTGTATAATGCCTAATTCACTGTATGTAGTTGCAAGCGTGGTTATTTTAACAACAGTAGCAGAGACACCGCTACAGATACTGGCATCTTTCGCTTAAACACACTGCAGAAAACAAAAATGAAGCAAAGTGAAACAATCTTCATCTGTCTGATGTGTGATTCAGACAGTTCAGCTAAGCCAAGTTTGTGTCAGGACAAGTTAACGTGCTACCTTTATACTATAATGTTTTTTCCATCTAAATTTAGCCTAATTAATTAATTAATTAATTTGGAGCCTTTCATAATATACAAACAGAATTTTCTTCTAATTTTGTGAAAATTCATCAGAGATGTCATCATGGCATGGGTGGCAAGGAAAGCCTATTTATACTTAAATTAAGCTGACAGTATTTTAATGCTTTACTGTTGTTATGTAAATTGTTTGTTGTTAAAAGATTTTTACTTTAAGGGGGAAAAAAATGGTCGATTCAGACTTTTACATTTTTATAAATGTTCTCTCAGGGGATATCCCCGAACCCCCATACAGTATTTTTATCCTTCAAAAGGCCTCCTCTGTCCCATAAGCCTACATATAAACTCAGCAACAAAAAAGAAAAGTCCCTTTTTCAGGACACTATTTTAAAGATAATTTTGTAAAAATACAAATAACTTTACAGATCTTTATTGTAAAGGGTTTAAACAATGATTTCCATGATTGCTCAGTGAATCATAAACAATTAATGAACATGCACCTGTGGAACAGTCATTAAGACACTAACTGCTTACAGACGGTAGGCAATTAAGGTCACAGTTATAAACATTTAGGACACTAAAGAGACCTTTCTACTGACTCTGAAAAACACCAAAAGAAAGATGCCCAGTGTCCCTGCTCATCTGCGTGAATGTGCCTTAAGCATGCTGCATGGAGGCATGAGGACTGAAGATGTGGCCAGGGCATTAAATTGCAATGTCCTTACTGTGAGATGCCTAAGACAGCGCTACAGGGAGACAGGAAGGACAGCTGATCGTCCTCGCAGTGGCAGACCATGTGTAACAACACCTGCATAGGATCGGTACATCCGAATATCACACCTGCGGGACAGGTACAGGATGGCAACAACAACTGCCCGAGTTACACCAGGAATGCACAATCCCTCCATCAGTGCTCAGACTGTCCGCATTAGGCTGAGAGAGGCTGGACTGAGGTCTTGTAGGCCTGTTGTAAGGCAGGTCCTTACCAGACATCACCAGCAACAATGTCGTCTATGGGCTCAAACCCATCTTCGCTGGACCAGATAGGACTGGCAAAAAGTGCTCTTCACTGACGAGTTGCGGTTTTGTCTCACTCGCGTTTATCGTCGAAGGAATAAGCATTACACCGAGGGCTGTACTCTGGAGCGGGATCGATTTGGAGGTGGAGGGTCCGTCATGGTCTGGGGTGGTGTGTCACAGCATCATCAAACTGAGCTTGTTGTCATTGCAGGCAATCTCAATGCTGTGCATTACAGGGAAGACATCCTCCTCCCTCATGTGGAACCCTTCCTGCAGGCTCATCCTAACATGACCCTCCAGCATGACAATGCCACCAGCCATACTGCTCGTTCTGTGTGTGATTTCCTGTAAGACAGGAATGTCAGTGTTCTGCCATGGCCAGCGAAGAGAATGGATCTCAATCCCATTGAGCACGTCTGGGACCTGTTGGATCGGAGGGTGAGGGCTAGAGCCATTCCCCACAGAAATGTCCGGGAACTTGCAAGTGCCTTGGTGGAAGAGTGGGGTAACATCTCACAGCAAGAACTGGTAAATCTGGTGCAGTCCATGAGGAGGAGATGCACTGCAGTACTTAATCCAGCTGGTGGCCACACCAGGTACTGACTGTTACTTTTGATTTTGACCACCCCCCCCACCCCCTTTGTTCAGGGACACATTATTCCATTTGTGTTAGTCTGTGAAACTTGTTCAGTTTATGTCTTAGTTGTTGAATCTTTTCATGTTCATACAAATATTTACACATGTTAAGTTTGCTGAAAATGAAAGCAGTTGAATGTGAGAGGACGTTTCTTTTTTGAGTTTATGAGTTTGAGTTTATATCATGAATGTACAAATATTTAAACACAAAAACTGGACTGCTGTCATTTAGCTTCAAAACAAACTGCTGACCTTATCTTTTAATATTCATATCCAAGTGCCCTCGACTGATGAAGTTTTCATGAAATATTTTAATCTTTTGGTAGAAGATCCCTCAGACCTCATTACTTTGTCTGTCTCTGGGCCCCCAATGTCCTCAGCCCAGTTTTGAAGAGACTATTTTGAGTGTTTAGAATTTTTTTTTTTTTAAAAGTACTATTGCTGCCAACATGGCAAGTTATAAAACTATTCAAAAATATATACTATATAATTTTATAGCCATATGACCGTGTAAGTTACGTACTATTATCTGGACCTTTGCTGGGAAGAAAATGTTGAGACCGGACTTCTTGGAACTTAAATTGAGTAACCCTGCGATATGCCATTTTAAAAATATCATCAATTTATCGTAAAATGGCACACTGTTAAACACAATGACCATGTACGTGGACTATAGGCTCATTTTCCTTACAATATCCTATATTCACTGTGCATTATCACATTGAGAATCAATGGATGCATTTGGTCTAAAAACAAATTTAATTAGTATATTATTGCATGTTTCTTAGGGGCTACTAGTTGCAAATTAAATAGGGGAACGGAAAATGCACACAGCAGTCACGCTCAGGTATCAGGAGGTCAAGTATTAAAATGGCCTTATTGAACTGAATGGAAGAATGAGAGCATCAGTCTGCAGTATGAATATTGAGGGCCATTTGGTAACTATAGAAACACATTTAAATTGTCAGAACCGGCATTAGACAGCAGAGGGAGCCAATTCCCTGTAATATTTAGAGTGCTTGCCACATTTATTTCCTGATAGTTTTTCAGTTGTAAGTATGGTATTTTCAATGTACTGACTGGTTTATACAGTATGTAATGCAGTATTGTTCATTCTCTTTATGCTCTAGGTGAAGTGCAATATAGAACTTCATTCGGCAACTTCCAATAACCAGTTTTCCCCAAAACATAAAAGATAGCCCCCATTATTTAGTGAGTACTTCTGAATATGTTCAATTTATTTACCTGTAATACAAACAAACATTCAAAACACTGATTACATTACAAATGGTAATCATGACGTACAAACACTTTTAAGCATAGTGACACTATTATTAGAGTGAGTCACTCTGTAAGTGTTATGTAGTAATGACTTTATCTTGGATGTCATGTAAATCTTATTTTTTAATATAGTAATCATTAAAGAATAAGTCATTTAGGTAAAAGAAAAAGAAATACATCAGATTAATGAAATCAATTTAAATAATTTTATTATCTTTATAGAACATTTTATAATCATCATAGAACATTCACAGTATTGTACACCTTGACCCATTCGATTATAATAAAACACAAGCTTCTAAGGATTTGAGTTTCGTTTGTTACTGAAAAGAAATAGAAACCTCCTCTCCAGAATTCTTATATACATACAAAAGTACAAGAGTAAGAAAAATACTTTTCCATATTTTAACACATATATAAAATGCTCTTTATATATATATATATACACATATAAAAGGGCTCCTAGTATACAAAAGTGTCTATTTCATATTTCCATTTATACATATACATTGACATATACAAAAAAATAATGCTCATGTGGTATTATTGGTGCTCCAATAGTGTGCTACAGTGTGTAGTTCAAAACACTGTCACTTTATATGCCATATATCTCTTCAGTTTCTCTGCAACAAATTCAGACCGGCACATCAATCTTAATATACTCCCTCCAGAAAACAATAAGACAGATATTAAATATAGTCAGTAAAACAAAGTGATGGTTCATGTTTCTAAACGTCCCTTGCAATACATTTTAAATTATCCTTCTGATTGACTGTTTGATGTCCTCATAACAACATTGCAATGTCATCGAATGTTTCTATAGAGTCACTCGGTGTCAGTTTTGCAGATTTTATGTCTAGACATATTTAAATAACTACATTCTTTTTCAGACCAGAGGCTTCCTTGATAAATGTCAGGTTTATTGCAAAATAACACCTCATTTGTTCTTCTGATCAGGTTAAACCAGATAATGCACAGCAGATGAGCCTACACCTTCTTGAATCACACCTATCATTTATGACATTTAAATACTGGCTTCCTGATTATTTTCACTGGCACCTGCTTCTATCCACATATTTAAAACTTCAAAACATTTGGGTTTAGCGTCTGCTAAATGTTGGGTTGGTGGAGAAAAAAAAACTGCTACCACTTTACAATAACATTCTACATGGTGACTTTAGTTAATGCATTAGGGACCACAAACTAACAATGAACCATATTTTTACAACATTTATTAAATGTATTAATCTTGGTTTATGTTAATTTATAAATATACTGTTGTTCATTGTTAGTTAATGCTAGTTCTAATGCATAATGTTAAGGTAAACAACCTTTAAAGGGATAGTTCACCCAAAAATGAAAATTCTCTCATCATTCACTCACCCTCATGCCATCCCAGATGCGTATGACTTTCTTTTATTCTGCTGAACACAAACAAAGATTTTTGGAAGAATATCTCAGGTCCATACAATGCAAGTGAATGGTGACCAAAACTTTGAAGCTCCGAAAAGCACAAAGGCAGCATAAAATTATTCCATAAGACTCCAGTTGTTTAATCCATGTCTTCTGAACAGTTCTAATTGTTTTTTGGTGAGAACAGACCAATATATAACTTTTTTCACTATAAATCTTGACATCTGCAGTATCCTTGGCAATCATGATTTCAAGCTCGATTACAGTTCCTAGCACCGTCTAGCACTCTGAGCATGCATCAAGTGTAATCAAGCCTGAAATCATGATTGTGCCTAGAGACTGTAATGGCAAGATGTACAGTGAAAAAAGGATTACATTTTGGTCTGTTCCCACCCAAAACCGACTGGATCGCTTCAGAAGATAACATCTACAACCTTATTGTAAAGTGCTACCAAAAAACTAAAATATATTAGTAAATTCTTAATTTTATTTACCCCCCATGTATAATAATGGTTGTTCATCCCAGCTGGTAATCAGCAACTGCAATGAAACTGGTTTACTGATAAGGTGTATTTTTTGTATTTCGAAGTCTTTCCTCCATCTATCGCATATGGCCTTCAGGAGTGGACTGTGTGAAAAAGGTTCTAATGTGCAGAATTCTGGCCTTTTCAAACATGAAAGGAATTTCCAGAAAAACAGAGAGCACACAGGAGAATGGACAGACTGAGTCAATGAGAGGTCAAGTCTTTCTGAAGTTACACCGCACTGGTGCCAGTTAAAAATATATAGTATATTCTATTTTGCTGAAGGGGAGAAAAAAAGAAGAAAAAAAAACAAGGAGGGGGAAAATGGATTGAATGCCTTCGAAGAGTGAGCTCTGTTTGAAGACAACACTAATCCAAAGGTTCAAACCATGTTACAATCTTGCAACACTAGACGAGAAAAGAGGGACAGACTCATTTAGAGGCACTCATTTAAAAGCATCCATGTGTATGAAAACAGCCAACATTTTCCAAATGTTTATGAAATCATAACTATGTTAATGGGAGTGTTAAAATGGTGCACTATGACAGAACAAGCTGATAGTGAAAACATTTTTCAATGTTGGCATATTTGGAAGGCCAATTTACACATGCAGGGTCATCTTAAAAGGATAGTTAACCCAAAACTGAAAAATCTCTCATCATTTACTCACCCTCATGCCATCCCAGGTGTGTATGACTTTTTTTTTCTGCAGAACACAAAGATTTTTAGAAGAATATTTCAGCTGTGTAGATCTATACAATGCAAGTGAATGATGGCTAGAACTTTGAAGGTCCAAAAGCATATAAAGGTAGCATAAAAGTAATCCATAAGACTCCAGTTGTTAAATCCATATCTTCAGAAGCAATATGATAGGTGTGGGTGAGAAACAGATACATTTTGCGTTCATGTGCATTTTGGAGCTTCAAAGTTTTGGTCACCATTCACTTGCATTGTATAGATCTACACAGCTGAAATTTTCTTCTAAAACTCTTTGTGTTCAGCAGAAGAAAGTAAGTCATACACATATGGGATGGCATGAGGGTGGGTAAATGATGAGGGAATTTTCATTTTTGGGTGAACTATCCCTTTAATGCAACACTTCCTTTCTGTCTCAGGTACTGCCCATATCAGATTCATGAAAGCCACATGGAGTTTATAGATATTAAAAACATGATTGACTAACACTTGAAAATGGTTTTGAGATAACAGCAAATAACCACTTCAAAATCAACATGTAGAGCAGATTTCGGGATCCATCTTGAGTAACAGACACTGTGGTCAGTATATGTTTTAGTATCAGGCGATATAAGCAATCTATCATAATCAACACTGATCAGGTCAGTTTTAACACTCTTATATTTTTCTGCACCTCTTCACCATTATCATCATTAATGCAAGAGGCATAAAAAAGTGAGATGAATCCACAGTTAAAGATGCATCACTTTCATAGAGGCGATTCATTCCTCTAATGTCCTCTGAGATGTGCAAGCGATAACGTCAAGCATCCCAGTAGTAGCTAGCGCACATTATTTGCAGTGTTTGTGAGCTGATCGATTGTCCAATTAAGTAAATAGAGTTTCACAGGTGAGATGAATGTGTCCTGGCAATGGATAAAAATAATAATAAAAAAAACTAAGGCGCAAGGAGAGGAGAGCCATAAGGCACTTCCATATGGTGACAGCCTCATGCTGGGGCCGCTTGGAGCACCCTTATACACTGGCCAGATTGTGCAACTTGTGTGATTCTGGGTTGAGGGTCCTCATTCACAGAGATTATTATGAATAGATTGTTGTTTTGAGACAGTAATGGCAGAAAAATAATAGTAAATAATAATATAACAGTCCTTCATTTTCTTAATAAATGTGCATAAACGCGTCATACTGAGTCCTTCTCTCATGATCAGACCTTGTAGTGTAAAGCATACTGTAGCATACTTGCTCACAATGTTATGAAATTTCCGTCCTCTCTCATGCTTTCTTGGCTGCTACTCGTCTTGGTGGAGCTGCCGTTGTGTGTCGGTGTGGTTAGGGAGCTTAAAGAGGCCTTGCTGTCTGACAAAGAGCTGCTACTGGGCAAGGAAACACTTTGTGGGAGAGGCCTGTGTGCAAATGCACCCGACGACAGGGTGTTACCATGGCTGTCATTGCCATTTGTCATGCGGTGTGGCATGTATGTAAGCAAGTTGTCATTTTCTATGATGAGATCAGTATCGTCATCACTATCTCCCTCAGCCACACTGTTGCTGTTGCTATATGGGCTAGGATTGTGTGAGGCGGGACTGGGGGCGGAGTCATGAGAGAGGGCGGAGCCTCCCGAGCCAGCAGAACTGTTGCCAGCTGAGGATTTACTCGAGCGATGCGTCGTGTTGTTGCACTGATTGGCAGGTTTCACCGTCACAATAAGGTTGTGGCTGTTTGCAACCATCATATCAGTCACCTGGTCCAGTGACTTCCCAGCAACATCGATACCATTCACCTCGAGAATCTCATCGTTAACTCCCAGTAATCCTGTGCTCTCAGCCAAACCAGCCTTCACAAGGCGTGAGATGAAAACGCCTGGAACTTTCTCCACCCCTTGGGGTGTTATGCGAATGCTGACCCCATCACGGATGTAAAAGCCAAGGGGTTTGTGGGTGCCGTCCTTGTGCAAACGGACACGGAGATGCGTCTCGGGCAAGATGTCCACATCGATGATGGAAGAGATCTGCCGGAAATCCTGCGGAAGGCCGATGAGCAGCGCTGGTTTGGACTTCTGTTGTGATTGACGTAGTCCTGCTAGGCCCTTTTTTCTTCTCTGAAGAGACCCTGTGGGGAAGGGTATGGGGCCATCCACATCTATGTAGAAAGAATGAGAAATAGAGATAAATTGTTCATAAACACAAAGAAATCATGTAAACACAACAACAGAAACTTAACTCTTCTTCTTTTTTCTTTTCTTGGAGAATACAATCTGCTGAGACCATCACAATCTTAAAGAAACATTTAAAGATACACCTCATCCTCAAACACTTAAAAGGAACATTCTGGGTTCAATACAAGTTCAGCTAAATGAACAGTATTTGTGGCATAATTTTAATTAACACAAAAATAAATGGACTTTTCCCTCCTTTTCTTAAAAAAAAAAAAAAAGCAAAAATCTGGGTTCATGGAAGTCAGTGGGGCCAATCCATAAACATTAAAATACTCACTGTTTCAGAAGAAAACAATACACATGTTTACATGATTTTAGTGTGATAAAATCGCTTTACACAGAAAAGCCTTTTCTGTGTAAAGTTAGATACAATTTTACAACTTTAAAATTGGATATGAGACATTAACGAAGACGTAATGCCATAAACCCTAAAATGACCGTAAAAACTATGATTTAAACAACTTTACAGCTCAAATAATACATTAATGTAACAGAAAAATTGATGTAAGTGCTTTTACAGAATTAAAAGTTCACATTTCTGCCTTTAAACCCTTCAAAAATGGGCCCCATCCACTTCCGTTGTAAGTGCCTCAATGTAACTTTGATTTTTTTTTTTAAGAAAAAGAGGGACGAGTCAAAATAATATTTTTGTTATAATCAACATCATGCCACAAATGCTGTCGATGAAGCTTAACTGGTATTGAACCCAGAATATTCCTTTAAAGGGGTAGTTCACCAAAAAAATCTAAATTCAGTCATCATTTAATCACCCTCAGGTTGTTCCAAACCCGTTTAACATTCTTCTGCAGAATACAAAAGGAGGAATTCTGAAAGATGTTCTGTTCGCAGATTTCCATAGAGTGGCAGTTGATAGTGACTCGTCAAGTCAAGACTTTCACTGTAAAATTTTTCCAGCTTGTTTTTCACCAAAACCTATCATTTGCCTTCAGAAGACTTGGAATATGATGTACAGACTCACCTGGACTACTTTTATGATACTTTTGGGTCATTTTATAAGCATTCAAATAAGTCCCCATTGACTGCCATGGAAATCAGTCAATGGGACATTCTTCAAAATTTCTCCTTTTGTGTTCTTTTAAAAGCTGGGACAACATGAGTACATAATGACTGAATTATGATTTTTTTATTCTTTTGGGTGAACTATTCCTTGAATTAATAATAAACTATAAACACAGGCACTTTTTTTATGTAAAAAAAATATCTTTTAAGCGTTTTCTATACTTAAACTCCAGCTTTTGTACTACTCTAGCTTACTCTTGAATTTGATGATGCAGTACTGTGAAATATTGTTGGCTCCTGTACGATAAATTGCTTTTGATTCTCCTCATTTTTAAGTCGTTTTGGATAAAAGCATCCAAAAAAGGAAATATGTAAATATAAACATTCAGCAATCAATGTCATATTGAGTCATTTCGGAGAACATTGAAAATAGTAAATATAAAAGTGATTAATGGGGGACAATTTTTTAAATGAGGTCACTATGATGCGATACTAGTAGGACAGATGGTGAAACACAGAGCGAGGCTCTGTGGAGATCTTTCAGTATTCATTTTTAGAAACAGAATTTTATGCCACTGCAGTATGTACAGTAGATCACTCCAAATTTGGTAGACAAACTGTGAGTTTCTGTGGAGTAAGAAACTGTTCTAGTATGACCTCATTTATAAAACTGTTCCACATTAATCACTTTTATATTTATAATTTTCAATGTTCTCTGAAAGTATTCAATATGACATTGATTGCTGAATGTTTATATTGAGAAAAAAGGCCATAAAAAAGTATAGAAGATACTTGATCATAATAAAATGGAGTGGCAAGGATGGATGGATGAACAAACAGGGACTGTAATAAATCTGTCCAAGACACTTGCAATAAGCCAAGGGTCACGAGACTGAATCAGATTACAGTCAGATTAATCAAAGCCCCTCTCACGGCACATTAAATTCACTGTTCAAAAGATCTAAACAATCACAGCTGATGTGTCAGACTAGAAAAAGGCAAGAAGGATTGTTTTAGCTGGTAAGCAGGTAACATGGAGAAAAGAAAGCCCTCAACTGGAATCTGGTGGGAGGTAACATGCATCACAGGGGAGAGAGAATGTTTTTGGTTATTTTTAAAATGCAGCAGGGGTTTTGAGCGCTAGTCTTCATGCAGAGGTCTTTTTGTGATCAAGAGAGCACAGCCTGCTCAGAGTAGAAATAGCAGGAAGTCATCAACACCTTCCCCTAAGTCTGCTGACTAACATTAAACTGTGTCTGTGATTGTGTTTTCTGCAGTGTACATCTCTAAATTTATAGCCTAATAATAAACCAAAAAAAGAGGCTTGATAGTAGTGCAAGGTTAGACAAACAGAAGGAGCCTGGACATTACAATAAAAATGTACAATGTTGCTGCTTAATACACTGCTTTTTGGAATACTTGATTGGTCAATCACAGAATTCTTTGCTCAGATATATTTTATAATGACTGCTAAATTATACGTATAATTGACTGTTGTCACAGGCAACCAATTTCCTACATAGCTGTGCTAGTTTCATAATAAAGTAATTTCAGTTAAAATCAATATTTCATATCCATTCATTTATTTGGTAAGTACTCATGTAATAAGCCGGATAACGTACATTCTGAGATTATATTCTTCTCACCACAATTGTACAGATCTGAGTTACTGTAGACTTTGTCAGCTCGAACTAGTCTGGCTACAGGCCAAGGTTTGCCTATGGAGAGTACATTACCTTCTCAAGTGGCTCACAACTAATTCATTATCATCAGGCCCCATGGGCCAGCTTGTGGTTGTGGAATTGGGCAGTGAACACTGACCCCAGCGCTCATCAGATGATGACATACAACAGCAGGCAAATACAATAGAGATGGTGAAGCCCACAATGTGTAGTGATTACTATACTGTCAGTGTGACTCCATTGGTTTAATAAGCATGTAAATCTTTAACCTGTTCTTTCAAAGCTTTGACAGTATCGTCCATTGTATGTGACCATCTGTGCAAGGGTGTGTTTATAAAAGCTATTAGTTTAAATGGAGAATAGCATAGGATTTATAGACAATTGGAAGAGTTTTTGGGGTAGACCTGACCTGCTAAAGAGAGACGGACTCCATCCCTCCAGGGAAGGTGCCGCTCTCCTCTCTAGTAATTTAGCTCATAGTCTTCATATTGATAGTATTTGACTAACTGGGGCCCAGGTCAGGAAGCAGACAAACTGGTTAATCTGAACATCTGCTTTGAGACATCCCACAAGTCACAAAAACTACAACACATAGAGACTGTATCACCTAGATATCTCACAAAGACTGTGTCTGTTCCCCAAACAACCAAACACAAAACTCTCATTAAATCATTTAGACATTTTTTTATTAAGGTCAAACTTGAACAAAACAAAAAAATTAAAGATAAACATCATATGAAGGTAGGGCTACTAAACATTAGACCTCTTTCTACCAAAGCACTAATTGTAAATGAAATTATTACAGATCATAGTTTGTATGCGCTCTGTTTGACTGAAACCTGGCTTAAACCAGATGAATATATTAGTTTATATGAATCTACTCCCCCAGGTTATTGTTGTAAACATGAGCCTCACCTGAAGGGTCAAGGAGGAGGTGTTGCTACAATTTACAGTGAAGTTTTTGGTGTTACTCAGAGGACAGGATATAAGTTTAAGTCTTTTGAACTAATAATGCTTAATGTGACACCGTCAGATATAAATAAAAAAAACTTTAATTGTTGGTGACTTCAACATTAACATAGATGATGAAAATGACACATTGGGATTAGCATTTATCGATACTCTCAACTCTCTTGGAGTCAGTCAAAATGAGACAGGACCAACTCATCACCATAATCATATGCTAGATTTAATTCTGTCATATGATGTTGATACTATAGAAATTCTGCCGCAGAGCAATGACATCTCGGATCATTACCTCATCTCTTGTATGCTGTGATCAGCTAATGTTATTCAATATACACCACGCTATTGTTCAGGTAGAACTATTCTTTCAACCACTAAAGATAGCTTCCAGATCTATCTCATACACTCAGTAAACCCCAAAGCCTAGAAGAACTTGATGTAATAACAGAAAATATAAATAGTCTTCTCTAGCACTCTTGATAGTGTCGCTCCTCTTCGATTAAAGAAAATGAAAGAAAAAAGCCTCGCACCGTGGTACAATGATCACACTCATGCTCTCAAGAGAGCAGCTCGGAAAATGGAGCACAAGTGGAAGAGTACAAAATTAGAGGTATTTCGCGGTGCATGGAAGGATAGTGTCTGTAGCTACAGACAGGCACTAAAAGCTGCCAGGTCAGTTTTTAGCAAACTCATAGAAAATAACCACAACAATCCTAAGTGTTTATGCAGTACTGTGGCTAAACTGGTTAGGAATAAAGCTTCAACAGAACCAGATATTCCGTCACAGCACGGAATGACTAAATTGATATTTTTACTGATAAAATTGAAATAATCAGAAATAAAATTGGAATTATGCAATCATCTGTCACAGTACCTCAGAAAACAGTGTCTCATAATTTTCCTCACGAGCAACTTCAATCCTTCACTGTCATAGGTCATGAAGAGCTAACAAAACTTATCGAAACATCAAAAGACACAACATGTATATTGGATCCAATACCAAATAAGCTCTTAAAAGAGGTATTCCCTGTAATCTCAGAACCTCTTCGGTAACACTTTATTTTGATGGTCCCAAATAGATATTTAACTGACTATAAGTGACTTATCAACTGGCTTGCTATAGCTAGTAAACAATGTTTCAACAAACATTCAGTAGACTTTCAACTGTTTGAAAGCCAGCCAAACATCACTTCAGTTTATTACGATGGACATCTGAGGATGAACTGATGAAAACTCCAACCATAAGACATGGGATACTTCATATGCCATTGTCTGAACCTTGGATTTAGGACAGACCTCACCGAAATTACCGGCCGGTTGAACTGCGATGCACCTAACTGATCTCTGCCTGCATCACCTTGGTCTAATGATGGACTACACTCTTATAATGGAATACATAGACTATCAATTAACTGCCAACAAAACCCTTCATCAGCCAACTAACAAGGACAATGCATCTATGAGAACTTCAGCACTTAATCAAGGATGGGCTTCAAAGACATTAGTCATTAATCTTACAGTTCACACAAAATCTTTTTTTAAACACTGACTCTTAACACTTACTTTGTTTAATAATTTTAAACCATGACTTCCACTATGCATAATATTAAGTAATATTGGCATTATATTCATGTTGTTTAGCCAGAGGGGAACTTGCCCCCACAGTGAGCCTGGTTTCTCCCAAGGTTATTTTTCTCCATTAACCAACATCTTATTGAGGTTTGTGTTCCTTGCCACAGTCGCCTTCAGCTTGCTCACTGGGGTTCTAAATACAATTATTATTTAATAACTTATTTTTAAACACAATTCACAATCGTATTTTATCAAACTACACAATGATTACTCTAAGACATTATAGATATTACAGTTTCATTTTCTGTTAATGCATAATTTTCTGTAAAGCTGCTTTGAAACGATGTGTGTTGTGAAAGGCGCTATACAAATAAAAATTACTTGACTTAAATGTATCTTATATAGTATGCAACACAGCCTCCCTGCTTGTCTCCCTACATTAGTCTGAGTGTCTGGATCCCCACAGAGAGCAGGGCAGTCTCTGTTATTAAACCTGCTCATGGGCTGGAGAGGGAGAGAGAGGCAGGGCAGACGGGGTACCCAGGGAGGGTGAGTGGGAGGCAGGGAGGGATCCAGACAGATGCGTGGTAAGAGATGGGGATAATGGGCTGGCCTTAAGGTCTATAGCAGGTCCAAAAACCTTCCTTGTTAACACGTAAGATAAAAACCACGCTTACCCCCTCCCACCCCACCTAAAAAATATGCTAGGTGTTAAGACATATAGCTAAAATGCTGATTTTTGTGTGGGTGGATGTGTGTACATGAGGTCAGGGAATTTTGTATCTTGTAAACACTATACTTAGTGAAATGATGTGATGTTTTGCTTAGAGATCAGAGGCTAATGCATTGAGCTCTTAAGGCTGATTAAGAGATACCACCCCCTTAGCAATATCTTTCTCACACACCCAACATATGCAGACAACACAAGAATGAACCATTGTCTAGATCGAGATTGAAAACCCACTACCTCCCCTTGGCAAACCATCTCAAACAATCATTAATCACTGGACCTCAATGTCATATAACCACAAAATATGAGTAATCAAATGACCCCACTTATAGCCAATCTGTTTCCACAGCAACCTCGCATTAGTGCTGTAAAACTGCTTTGCAAGTGCTATAAGGGAGATTTGGTTGGGTTCGGTCAGATTGTGATGCATTTTCAGCTCTGGGCTTGAAGATTGTAACAAAATTACTGAGCCATTTATCAGATTAAGCTAGTCTGAGAGAGAGAGAAGCTAGTATTTCCAATAACAACATGCAGTTCAGACAAAGGCAGAGAGAGACTTCTCTCTCACACAGTACTGGCCAGTATGAAAAGGAAAAAGGGGATGTATTAGTATTATTCAAACTCAGAGTAAGTGGATAGAAAGGTGTATGCAGAGACCATAATCCAAACAGGAGACTGCAGTGAAAGTTTTTCATAAGCACCGAGTCACCAGAGAAATACAATAAAAAAAATGAAAAACTCCTGCCAGGTGTCTGCAGCCTCTGGGCACAGACTGAGTAGAGCTTTGTGAACATTGTTTTTTGGATTACACAGATACAGAGAGACTTTAGAAACTTCCACTACCCTCAGACAGCGAACACTACTAGAGAAGGGCTGTGCTAACCATCTGTGTATGCAGACTAGACGTTTAACTAGTAAGTAAATAAATAACCAAGGCTTGGTCATCAGAATCATGGAATCACTGGTTTTATTCTACTGCTGAAATGAACTGTTGATCTGGTCTCTTTCAATCTCTCTCATCTGTCTCTTCTGACATGCATTTTATGTCAAAAGAAAAACACTGTAGGAGTGAATACTGTATACAGCTAGGCATTGTTCTACAAATACTGTTTCTGAAGTATGAAATTAATTTAATTGCGGGTTGGTGTTGTTTTGGCAGCACAAAGGGGACCTACACAATATTAGGCAGGTGGTTTTAATGTTGTGGCTGATTTCATTGCATTAGAAGCAAAATATCAAACCAAATGGAATCTGCAAACAATAAGGCACAACAGTGTGGTTCCAGAAGTAAAAAAAATCCCATACATTTATTCCATAGCCTAATTGGTTTTCAACTATAACTTATAAACCTTTAAAGACAGACCTACCTAGAGCTCCGAGGTTGTTCATCGATGGTATTTGCTTCCATTAAAGCCATCAGTCTGCGTTATTTCAACTTCATTGTTTAAAAATAGAGTTTGATAGCAGAATTCCTGGTAAACAACTACATTACCAATGGCCCAGCAGAGGCCTTCATAGGACAAACGGAAATGGAATGTATCATGGTTGCTATGACAGCAGCCACTCTTTAACAAGCGCCAGCGCTTTGAGTGAGAAGGGAACAAAGTCCCTCTGGAAGGGAATGTATGAGGTACATTTTAGGAGAGTTATAAAGATGTAAAGAGAAAAGAAAATAGATTTTACTGGTGTATTTTAGTCTAATACTTTATTTTAATTATATATTAATCATACATATTATGTACTCTGCACCCATCTACTGAGGTACTTCAACTTGGTAATTAACATTACTTACGTTTGAACATCATATTTGCGGGCAAATTGGCGTCATTTTTTTTTTTTAGACATTTCTGTTGAAGCAAAGAATTGTGGGTTGTGAGTGTCCACGAGGGATACACCTCATGCATCCTCCGAATTCCCATGAAAGAAGGTCACATTCGAAGGCTGCATTCGAAGTGTCCTACTCGTTTTTCCGAAATGAGACAATTCCGTCGACAAATGCGACCTCCGGAGGACGCAGCCTTCCAAACGAGACACAGCCAGTGTCTCTTCACCCTTAAAATACTTATCTATTTGTACATATCGGAATATTTCGCAATAAACGTAAAATACATTGTTTCTATACTTAGAATCAACAACTTAAAATCAATAGTTTTATACACTACCTGGCCAAAAAAAAAAAAAGTCACATACTCTAATATTTTGTTGGACCGTCTTTAGCTTGGATTATGATGCATATTCGTCGTGGCATTGTTTCGACAACCTTATGCAACGTCACAACATTTTTTCCATCCAGATTGAGTACTACTGTCCATTTTTTATGATGTGACTTCAAGCGTTTTAGTGATATCCGATCATGATAATTCAAGATTTTTTTTCTGACCACATTTCTTCCAAGAAGCTGAAGGTTCATCACTATCCTTCCAGGTTTTAATAATGTGTTGGACAGTTCTTAACCCAATTCCAGTGATTTCAGCAATCTCGGTTGTTTTCTTTGCTTGATGCAGGCCAACAATTGGCCCCTTCTGAAACACAGTAACATATTTTCCACGACCACGGGATATGTCTTCCGACATGGTTGTTTAAGAAATGAGAAGCTACACACTACATCAGTTAGGGTTAAAATAATTGTTGCCAGCTGAAACTGAATTAATCACTGCAATAATGATCCAATCATAGGCTCTTAAGTATCTGCTTATTTAAATCCCAACGGTGATTTTTTTTTTTTTTGGCCAGGCAGTGTATATTTCCATCGTTTTTCATTTAATGACATAATTTGCAATGCTTCATGGGACTGTAGTTCGTTCCCTCATAAAAGACTTGTACCTTTGTCTTTTTGTCCGATTTTCAAATACTTTTTGCCTGAAAACAAAGTTCATGATGCTGTGATTGTTTGGTTCATGGCTTACAACTCTTTTATGGAGGATTTTATTAAAAGTCTATGGGAAAAATGAATGGGAAAAATACTTCCGGAACCTAGACGGCAGAATAAGTAGAAGGGCACTGTTGTGCTCTATAATGCCAGACCTCTTCTCAGAACAATTGCAATTCATTAATTTTTAAGTGTCTAAAATGTCCATATATTTTTTGGGACCACTGCATACCTTTTGTTACAATGCTCAGTTTATCTTCCTTGTGCAGCATCGTTAAGATTTGTGCAAGTATTGCTTTCATCAAAACACTCACTTAATTTAGCAAACATAAACAATTGAGTATGTTTGCACTAAACATTCTCAATGATGCTCCTGATAGAATAAAGAGTGCATGACAATATATGAGGTCAAGAGTACAATTATGTCCATTAATGATAACATTGAGGTCCAATGACCCTTCAATAAAACCTTGATTCTTTTCAAACCAATCTCAGAACCATTGCTTCCTCTCCAGTTCCTAAGTGAAGTATGTTATTGTAGAACAGGATAGCTTATTGACTCTGTGATACTACCACCGGGCAGTGTGTTTAGCTAGTATAGGGTAGCTTATTTACCCAGGTTAACACCTAATAATGTGGTGTTATGGCAAGGCTGGTCAGCTTATTGACTGCGACCCTACACTGCACATTTGTAGGTTATTACCAGAGTCATATATCATGCTGACAGTGGAGCCATTGGCTCACATCAGCAGAGAATGGCTGCTGTGTGTTTGACTATATGCTGATATGATATTGTTCCCATGTACTGAGAGACAACTGCTCTGTTCCAAAATCTGCCAGCTGCCTACAGAGGCACCGTTTTAAGGGATCGTAGGTCAACACAAAGGCTGTTCCAAAAGGTAGGTGACTTAATTATGCTGCCTCCTAAGATACCTCATCTTGACCAAATTCTAAGGCAGCATTGCACTGTTCCTTCACAGAAAAGGCAATCAAAGCTCAGTGAAAAATACATCCAAGAATGCAGAAAAACAAGAAAAATACTGATTATAAATAAACATACATTTCATTCAATACTATAAAATATTACTACCACACCTGGAGTCGCAAGTTCGAATCCAGGGCGTGTTGAGTGAATCCAGTCAGGCTTCCTAAGCAACCAATTGGCCTAGTTGCTAGGGTGGGTCGAGTCACGTTGGATTAACCTCTTCGTGGTCGCTATAATGTAGTTCGCTCTTGGTGGGGCACGTGGTGAGTTGTGCATGGAGCCGCGGAGAATAGCATGAAGCCTCCATGCGTGCTAGGTCTCCGTGGTAACGTCCTCAACAAGCCACGTGATAAGATGTGCAGATTGACAGTCTTAGACACGGAGGTAACTGAGATTCGTCCTCTGCCACCCGAATTGAGGCGAGCCACTACACCATTATGAGGACTTAGAGCGCATTGGGAATAGGGCATTCAAAATTGGGGAGAAAAATATTCTTCTAAAAATCTTCAATTGTGTTCTGCAGAAGACAGAAAGTCATACACATCTGGGATGGCATGACGGTGAGTAAATATTGAGAGAATTTTCATTTTTGGGTGAACTATTCCTTTAATAGGTAATATAATTAGTACTGACACTTTTCATTACCAAATCTCTATAAATGTGGCCTGGTCTTTAGCAACGTTCATTTGCCAGGATTCTGGACAATGTTGTCATTGTCAGTCTCTCTGAAGACTGAAGACAGGTACAAAGCATAGGTGGACAAGCTTGTCAGAATGAATAAAACAGGATGGCAGCTAGAGAGCACCTGCTGTTGGCCAGTGAGAGAGAAGCAGACACCTGATGCTGTTTGAGGGAGGCAAGTGACACCGTCACATCAGAGGAGTGTTCACTCTGACTTTCTTTCTTTGCTAAGGTTGGGTCACATTACCTTCATGGCCTAGTGACCGAGAAGTGTCCCTTTTTTCTTCGTTCTCCAAATAAAACCTGCATTTTGACTTAGTTCCTCCAAAGAAAATGAAAACCCTCATGTTGTTCCAAACACATATTACTTTTTTCTGCGGAAAACAAAAGGAGATGTTAGGCAGAATGTTAGGGACTGACAGCCTCAGCATTCTTCAAAATGTTCCACGAAACAAAGAAAGTCATAGAGGTTCGGAACAATATGAGAGTGAGTAAATTTCAGAATTTTCATTTTGGGGTATGGAAAAACAAAACAACTTTTTGACTTTGTAATAGTAGAAAAATACAATGCATGAAAGAGAGAGAAAGAGAGAACAAATTTAACAAACAAACAACAACAACAAAATAAGATCTATGGAAAGCTGTACAGTGGAAAGTGTCCAGATGGGACATGCCGCTGCTACAGATACAAAATATGATGATTGGAATCATGACTTTATATTAAAGTCCCTAAAAACAGAGTCCCAGATGTCAAAGTGTCCAGAGGGTTTGACTTCAACTCTATTTTACTGCTGTAAATACATTTTGGAAGATGGAAACAAGAGGCTTTAAAGAGAAGCTCAACCTCATTCTATCATAAAATTACTAAGATCTGCCATTGATGATAAATGTCATCACCTATTGTGAATCTCTGATGTAGGATGTGTCTCTATTTCTCCATCTATTCCACTTCCTCCTCCTCCCCATCGCTCAACAGTTCAACAGTTGTGCATATGGCTTTGTTTGGGTGTGGGTGTCTTCAGTTTGCGGAGTAAACACACACACACACATACACACACACATGTGGTGCGTGTGCCTGGACCTGACTCTCTGACCTCATCCTCTGCTACCGCCATCTGGATTCTAACCCTCAGACATATGGTCACCACAGCAACGGCAATCTCCAATGTCCTACTGCCACACACGCACAAGAGTTTAAGATCCAGTCAAACTTAAGACTGAACAATGAGCCACTTACAGACAATGACAATGCAATGAGATTCAGATATTGTTAAGTGTGACTTAAGTGTCCTAAGGTGTCCAAATACTTTTTGGGGCCACTGCAAATAACAAACAATTAAACGTAAACCATCCCATTCAATTATATTCCAGCACCCTGAGACATGATATAGTGCTCACACTGATACAACATCATAAACCCATTAAGAAGTCAAATAAAATGCACAAACACTCAGACTTTCATACAGTGTTCTAATGCAGTTAGACGTTGCTGGTGTGAATATAGCGTACCTATGCTGCGATCAGGCATTAATGATCATGGGACTGATGTTGTTTTTCCTTTGGGATTACTTCATAGGCTGATGAGAGCTGACTGTAATTCCAAATGATTAGGCCTAATACTGACATATAAGTATGCATGCAATTACGCATGATCATATGTACACACACATAGCACCCCTGCATCAAACAGTCGTTTAAGAATCTTAAGGCATAAATTCATGCTCTTTCATTGGAATATAAAACAGCAATGAGCAACAAGGCTATGGTAAAATCACTGAAGCACACAGCCTCAGTGGCATATTGCTTTTATAGAATGGCAACAACAACAATATGATAAAAGACACCAATGTTCAATAAATAGTTACATTTACTATATCAGAATAAACAATTCTTCCACCAAATATTACACAGTGGGGTACTGAAGTCTGAGACCACATAAAAAATCTAAATTGTTTTGTATTTAAACTAATGCTGTCAGTCGATTACAATTTTTAATTGCGAATAATCGCATAATTTTTCATGGGTAATTGTGATTAATCACAGATTATGAAAGTGCTAAAAATTTGACTCTACATATAGTTATTTTCTTGTCAAAATGCATTTATTTCCTTTTTCGGAATGAAAGTAAAACAATATGAAACAACATTATACTTAATTGACATTTTCTAAACAAAGCCTTCCACAGTATAAAGAAAGAAATGCACTAAAACAGCACCAATTCAAGTAACATTAAACGTTTCCCAAAGTCTAAGTGGGAGTTTGATTACCACAATTGAAAGAGCTCATCTCCCCATAGGTTGCATATTCATTGCAATAGGCATTAAATCTCTTAAATTCTCATCCTCCACAATATTAATCACCATGGAGACTGTGGCTATCTGCTTTGTTACAGCAATTGCACAGCCACGTTCATGATTCGCTTGAGCGCGTCAATGCCAGTGTCAAACACGGCTTTGATCTCCACATGGAAAGTGCAAAAGACAACGTCTCATTCTGCGTTTTCACGATAGTTAAGACCTGACCTGCTTCTGCGGTAATTCAATTGCGCCTTACAGAGGCTGCAAGGTACTTGATTTCTGTCACAAGTCAGAAAATTTGTACATACAAGTAGCATTAAGAGGTCCTTTCCCATCGCTGTTGTGTGTGTGTTGTGGTGTGTTCGTCAGTGTAAATGACTCCAGGTGGACACAAGGCAAGGTTCTGCTCTTTTCCCACCAGTGTTTATGCTGGTTTAAGCTTTATTAACAGTAAATGCGTTAATCTCGATTGAGAAACATTTACGCGTTAAACTTTAATCACATGCATTAATTTTGACAGTTCTAGTTTAAACCTAGAAATAAACAGAATGTCTTAAATGTAAAACAAAGAAAAAAAATTAATGGTTCTGCATTTCTGTTTTTTTAGATTGCTAATAATATGTAAGCAAATTTGTGAGATTGACCATGTTAATTAGGGTTGGGCATTTTGATTAATTTTGTAGTCAAGTACCCTCTAACTTATAAAAAAAATAATAATTAATCGATTACTTGAAATTTAGAATTTAAGGTCAACCTTCAACTTTTGAACCCATTTTTCTTATGGAAAAATGAGCACTATGCATAAACAATAAGATCTAGATTCAAAAATGAAACAACAAACATTTGCACACACACAGAAGCCTACATTCCAAGTCTTCTGAAGTGATACAATAATATTAAATAATGGCAGAATTTTATTTTTGGGAGAACTAAGGGCAAAACTTACACGAGAGAAGCAGTTTCAATGTTGCCCATGGCAGGCAAAGGCACAAAGGAAAATCAAATTGCAATATTTGAGTAGTGTTTTTACTAGTCGACTATTTAAAGCTGAAAGAGTACTCTTGTGCACATCCCTACTGTTAATTCAACTTCAACATTTTTATGCTGATATTAACATTTATAACTAATGTTAATTGCAAAATAGAAGCATTTTCACAAGTGGTCTCAGACTTTTGGACCCCACTGTAGTTCATTAGCCTACCTTATGCTTGTCAAGCAAAATAGCCACTTGGTGCATTTAAATAGAATGTACAGTCATCAAACACCATCAAATGTGGTTCATTCAATCAGAATTATTAGACACTGAAAAATCACGTTTTCTCTTCCTTCTATGCTGTTCTTGGACCATTCCTGAAGAGATGCCAGAATAAATGCCATGCTGAATGGAAAGAATGATATACAGCTTATTCCTGCCACTGCCAGTGACTATAGAGGAACTATATGAACAGCACACATTTTCTCCACAATCCACATTTCAACTGCTGGCAGGTCGAGCAAGCATTTTTTATCCTGCACTAACCCTTCTGACGCAGCCCTCTGACACCCTCATATGTAGCACATTTCTGTGCTTGTGCTCAGTTTCAAAGAATGCATGCCTGTCTGACACATTTACATAGAGGACAGAAAGGACAGAAAGTCACTCCATGCAGTTTAACCTATCAACAATTTTTCATGGTGTATCACTGGATTCCGAAGCCACACTCACAAATAGCCCTATAAATAAATTCATAATGACAAAACATGCATGTCATCTAGGGAGTGGTGTGTAAATGCCACTATCAAAACCCAGTCTAAGATTAGCCACAACAAGTTTAGTAAGTACACAGTTAAAAATGGGAGCAATGTCAACCCAGTTATGGAGTCTCCTCTCCTCTCTTTCTCATTCCTGGCCCAAGTGTTCTGCACATACTTTGTTATTCTCTACACAGTACCCTTCATTTGTATGGGTGTCATGGTGATTGGCCGTATGATAGCGCACCTGTGGAGCAGACCGCTCAGTCCGACTCAAACCAGCCTTTGTTCTTTGATATGCTCACTGATTTTATTGGCAACCTACCGGCAACTGACCCACAGGCCAAAAGCATATCTCCACTTATAAAACAAATCTAAATATCAAACTCATCACCTCTCATGGCAGTATGCGCACCAATTTAACTTTATTAAAGTTTGAGTTTGGCTGTTCACCCAAAATGTTTAATTCTGTCATTATTTACTCACCTTTATGTCCTTCCAAACCAGTATGATTTTCTGTCTTCTATTGAGCACAAAAGGAAAAAATCGGAATAAAATACTGGTTGCTCTTGAGTCGTTTCCATGCAATTACAATAAATGGGAGGAACTTTGAAGCTTTAAAAAGGACAATAAAGCACTACAAAAGTATCATATAAGTGGTCCACATGACTCATGCATTATATTTCAAGTCCTCTGAAACAACTGATCGATTTAGTTGCATAGAGCACTTTCATGGTACGTTTCATCCTTTTTAAAGCTTTAGTCTCCATTTATTGTAATTACATGTAAAAGAGCGACCATTTGATTATTGAAAATATCTAATTTTCCGTTGCACAGAAGAAAGAAAGTCACACAGGTTTGAAATTATATGAGGGTGAGTAAATAATGACAGAATGTAAATTTTTTGGTTAACTATGACTTTAACCCTTAAACGTATTGCTCCCATTTTTAACAGTGTATTTACTAAACTTATTCCACGCCTTGTACCTCATCCATTTTTTGGAGTTGTGCCCACACCTCGTTAGTATTCCTCAATCTCTCTCTTATAAATAATGTAATGCGGGGGCCTGGGTAGCTCAGCGAGTAAAGACGCTGACTGAGCTGAGTGACTCCATTCAGGTATCCTAAGCAACCAAATTGGCCCGGTTGCTAAGGAGGGTAGAGTCACATGGGGTAACCACCTCAAGGTCGCTATAAAGTGTGGTTTTCACTCTTGGTGGGGTGCGTGGTGAATTGTGCGCAGATGCCGTGGAGAATAGCGTGGGCCTCCACATGCACTACGTCTCCGTGTTAACGTGCTCAACAAGCAACATGATAAGACGCGTGGATTGACAGTCTCAGACGCGGAGGCAATTTTGTGCCAAAATTGCACACAAAAAAAAAAGTTAGAGACCCTAGGTATGTAAGAGTGTCGTATATCTCATAGATTACAATTTGGGGTAATCTAATCCAACTACTTTTGGATTACTTTCAACCTAATTCTATATTATTTTATGTCACATGCATTTGAGTATTTTAACATAAAAGTGCAAAGAGGAAGAAAATGTATTACATTCTTTATTACTAACAAAAAGAGCTCCTTATAACATTTTTAAAAAGTGCATTAAACATTACATGAATGAAATAAACATTAAATCTGACAGCAGTAACAGTGCATGGCCAAAGTTTATAATTCAAAACACTGAGACGTCAAGTTCATTTTAAGTGCATAAAACAATAGCAGCATTACGAACATTAATGGTCATAAAATCAACAGCAACAACGTTGCAAAGGTCAAAGCTTTCATCTAAAAACACTGAAACACTTTTAATCCTTACTGTTTACTGATAGTCCATTGTCTATTCCAAAGATGAGGTGCAAGATATTATCATTTGAACAGCAAGAATATTCTAAAAGAGCAGAATATTTTAAAACAGCAGAGTTCCACTGAGTCACACAAGGAACAATTATGTCAAGTTTTATGCAATGGACTCCACTGCATCAGCAGCAACAGTAGAGCAATGGGCTTTGTTCCATATTCCTGCACATTTGAACTATTGTGTACCCTTAGAGATGGCATCCACTAGATCCTTTGAAGCAATTTAGTTCAGTGTGTGAGCTGCACACCATTGGTGAGGTAGTAAGAAATATATATATATATATATATACACAAATCTATTACATTTTAAGTGCATAAAACATTACATGAACAAACAGTAATGAACCTGAAATCAACAGCAATGACATTGCTAGGTCAAAGCTAACAGCTTAAAACTCTGACACACTTACTTTTAACCCTTACTACTTACTAATAGTCCATCACCTATTGCTTAGCTGAGGTGCAATATCTTACTGTTGTAATGTAAAAGGAGCACATGCTCAAAATGTTCATCTGTGACACTATTGTGCTTAAGAGTAAGAATATGATGACATTGATATGAAAATGATCAATAAATTATTAACAATTAACTGTCATTGCCTTGTTAATATGTAATCATGTAATCTATATAAAAGTAACTGTAGACTGATTACAAGTATTATAAAATGTAATTTAATCCAATTACAAGTACTTGATTTTTGTAATCTGATTATGTAATCTAGATAACATGTAATCCGTTACTACCCAGCACTGATTACAAGAGAAATGAGTACTACATTAATACAAATAAATGCTATATCATGTTGATTTTCTGTGCAACCATGACTTGTCAACAATGGAGAATTATCAGTATTCCATATGCGTGTACACACATATACTTGTTATTTCTTAAGGTGACAATGTTGTTTCAGTGATTGACTTGATTTACATTTGACATTGCTATTTGATGAAGAAACAACATGGAAGTAAAGTATGGCAAGTGTAACATATGAACTGAAATTATGTAAATTGTGCGTCCATTTAGAACATACCTGCCAACATCGGATTATGAAAAATACTTAAAAGCGCATAAATGCATAAATTTAAATTATGATCCATATCATCCAAGATGTCAAAACAAAAACAGCATGCAAGGAGCATGTTACATCGACATGCCATCCAGATTACCCTGTGCACTATACATAGAATACTCATTAAGCGTAGAAAAGTGCAGGCATGAACACATACACATGGACACACAGACTCCCTATGGTACAAAACAGCTGCTGACTACTCAGATCATTGTGCACAGAATGGGCATGCTGGGAAATATCCTCCCCATTCTTCCACTCTCTGCTAAAACCAGCAATACAGCAAATGGGATTTACAATAGCCTGCCACAAACAATCTTCCTCACCTATTATCCGAGAACACACTGCTAAGCTAAAGTCATTCAACCAAGATAGCTGAGAAAAGGGGGGTGTAGCAAGTTATTGTTGCAAGGGTGCTTCTAGGATCATGTCAGTTACTAATGAGAAACAGAGTTGAATTCAATACAATTCCACAGGCACAAACACACATCCTTCTTTGTACAGTACACCCCTGAGGTGTGACAGCTACAGAAAACATCTCTTGGCTCTAGGGTGTCTCTAGTAGAGCCTGTCATCTTACTAGCCATGTGTCTTCAGCGTGGAGAGCAAACCTAGAACCGAGACAGAGTTGAAACCCCCCTCTCTTTGTAACACTTCAATTTTCCATCTTTTTTATCAAGATTTCTCTTTCTAGCCTATGTCAGGTCAGGCACTTTAGTTGAAGAGAGTGTGTACTATTTTCACACAAATGTTCGCATCACAATGTAAAAAAATACAGTAATACGATCATGCTTCATGCTAACAGGCGTGCTGATAAGTCACCTTGAAGTACACATCCTCATTTGATAAAACTTCTAAACACAAGGTTTTACTAATCTAAATGTTTTAGGTCCTAAAGTGCACATATAATACAAGCAGTTATGGAAAAATACTGTTGAGAAAGCTGTTTTGACATATCGTACCTGTTTAACCACAATCACATGCTCATCCTTTATCATTTATGGCTTGAGGATAAACACTTCCTTCATGCTGCTCAATGAACTTCAGCAAAGGATTAGAAAAGTTGTACATCAAGATTGATGACACATATCAAATCACTGAAAGTGTGATACAGGGAAAGAATATATGTCCTAATCTAACATGGTCTCAAAATGTATGTAGACACTTAAGCCACACTTAAAAATGTAGGAAAGGCTTTACGTTATATAACAAAATATCAAACCAAGTGGCTTTTAAACACACACACACACACATATACATATATATATATATATATATATATATATATATATATATATATATATAGCACAAACTGACCATTCAAGTAAATCATTTGATAAAAATATGTTAGTTTGGCTTTAAATAATAAAACAACAGAAAACTGCTCAAAATTCAAGACAAGTATTTGGATTCTTTCTGGTTGTCAAATTTTAGCAAAACATGGTTAATATGATGAACTACACCTGTGGTTGCTGTGCTAGGACACCTGTGTAAACTTAAGGTGAACTGACTTCATCCATTTAAAATCACTTTGAGACCAGTTAGTTAAAAGTACTTAAAAAAAATAAAAAATAATAATAATTTAGTTCTGAGAAAAGGTCCAGAATCAGTTGTTTGCAGATCACACTTTGTGTTATCTACTGCAACGAAATGCATACATGTTTAAAGGAATATTCTGTGTTCAATACAAGTTGAGCTCAATCGACAGTATTTGTGCCATAATGTTGATTACCACAAAAATGTATGTCAACTTGTCCCTCCTTTTCTTTCAAAAAAGCAAAAATCTAATGAGGTATGCATGTTGTTTACGTCTTGTGGCAATACTTTTGAAATAGTGTGTATTTTAAAGTTTATGTACTGGCCCCATTGACTTCCTTCTAAGTGCCTCACTGTAACCCAGATTTGTGCTTTTTCTTTTAAAGACAATTTTGTGGTAATCAATATTATGCCACAAATGCTGTCGATTGAGCTTAATTTGTATTGAACCCGGAATATTCCTTCCAAATACTTCTGGGGTTTACTGTATATTCAAATAAAAATAACCCCTAAATGTTACAAAAAAATAATGCTTCTACCAATTGGCCCCCCAAAAGTTACATGGCTTTGTGTTACTATGAGGTTATACACTACTCTACTGGTTCCCATCTGCCCAGCGAATGCATCATCTGGTGGGATGAATGAGTGTATGGCCACTCAGTGGGATGAGCTCATACTAAAACCAGATCAATCTCTGTCTCAGTGCACCTGTTCAGTCTCAATTTAAAAGCCCCAGTCGCTGATACCCGGGTAGGGTTGAGATATGATTAGAGAACTTTGATAATCCCACCAGATCACGGAATACATCACATCCTAATGTCGATCTATCCCTTCACAATCAGTCTGATGCATTTACGGTTAGCAAAAAACCTTGTTTAGACTTCAAAACATTCATTTGTTCACAATCTCAGTGTGTTTATATGCACTATTTTTTTGTTTCTGTGTTTATGATAAATATAAAAGGATATCATTATGTAAACCCAAAAGAAACAATCTCAAATATTGCAGTTAATCTGCCTTAAATTAAAATAAAGCAATGTGTTTATTTTACCTGATTTACAAACATGTGTCTGATTGACTAAAACGATTTATAAATAAATCGAACTGTTTATATTTGCAGTTATGCCTCCTTTGATTAATGTAAAAAAGTTCATCAACAGCAGAACCTTCATAGCTGTTCTTCAAAGGGTGGCATTTTCTGTAGAAATGTGCAAACATCACTGCATTTACAAAACACATTCATGAGAACCTGTCAAGCCGGCTGTTAGTTCCTGTTGTTTGCTTCCCTTTGTGACATAAGCACGTCAACCATCTTAAATTCAAGCTGAAGTGTGTCATTGCTGTACCACTGGAATCACCAAAAGTAATTTCAAAAATGATAATTGTTTTCAAACTGGTTTCCGAACACTCCCCGTCTTCTATTGTATATACAAACTGGCAGTCCCAACTCAAACCCTAAAACGACTGTAAAAATTACAATTGAAATAACTTTACAGCTCAAATAATACATGATATTTAACAGAAAAATGAATGTAAGTGCTATTATAAAATTATAAGCTTCACGTTTCTGCCTTTAAACCCTCCGAAAATTGGCCCCATTCACTTCCATGGTAAATGCCTCACTGTAACCTTAATTTTTGCCCTTTTTTTTTTTAAAGAAAAGGAGGGACAACTCTGTTGATTGAACTTAACTTGTATTGAACCCAGAATATTAATTTAAGGCTTGTGAGAATTAAATCAGAGTACTTACTGAATGGTTGTTGATATGACATTATTTAAAGATACAAAGTTTTATTATGTTGTATTTTACAAAAATGAATGAATTATGTTAATTACAAAGTCTGTGTAAACAAACCATTTTCAAGAATCTATTCTGTAAAAATACAAAATCGTCTCATCATTTGGTAACAAACTGCACAAGGCAGAAATTTTCAATAAGATTTGCATTTCTTTTTTCCAAATATTTCTTCCTCATAAGAACTAAAATAATCATTAATGGAACCATTATAGAACTGGAAACATTAAGAGGAATTGGAACCAGAACCGAAATCAGGTTGATTCCTTAAAATTCCCATCCCTACATATGGATACACATAGATATAGGGGAAGTTAATGTAAAGCAGCGTTTACAAACCCCGTACCTGGAGTATCTCAGCACAGCAAATTTTGGATGTCTCACTTATTTACACCTAATTCAACTCATTAGCCCATTTGTAAAGGCTCTGAACTGGGTGTGACAGATAAAGGCAATTAAAGACATTCATATTAAACACTGACGTAAAGTACCAGGTTGTGAAATGAACTGGTGTTCTCTATTAATACTGAAAAGAAGGAAGTAGAGTGTATTTGTCACCTACGTAGATGTTTTTTTACGAATTGTGGAGAGTGAGGGCTATGAAAGGTACACTAATGCATGCGGAGGGGGAAAACTGGTTGTTTGTGAGTTATCAAGTGAATGAATGTGTGAAGGGGTGAGAGTGCACAAAATTATCAAAACAATGAATGGAGTGTGTCAGCTGCACTAAATGGGAATTCTAGAAACTGCATATTCAGGCACCACATAAAAGCTAGAAGCAAACATGATGCAAAAACCAGGCTTTTAACACATCCTCTCTGTTCAGAGTAGAAATATATATGAACCAAGCAACAACAACAGAAAAAAAGCCATTAAAGCAGAAAAATGACATTTCTTCCACGGAGCAGATGAAGTTATAATCGCCCAGTGACAGCCTCCCAAGACTGCATCCGGCTGCCACAGGGATAAGCCCTCACTGGAAATGTGGATTTCTTCACCCCTTCAAACAGTGCTTGATTAAACAGATCCACACTGAAAACCAGGTTAGCCGAAGTCTGCAGCAGGGTTCTTCAGTACCGGGGGGAGCTGGTACAAGGACAAGGGGGGCTAATCTAAAGCCTTCTTACTCTTTAAATAGTAAAATAGGCATTTACTAATACTCTTAGCCACAAATAGTGAGCATTTCATTGCTATAAACTGGCCAGCATGCAAAAACACATGGCCCAAGGCTTGTGTGGACAACAAGGAAACACGTATCTACATAAACAAGATCCTAAAAAAAAGTGTGAGTTGAGGAAATTAGTGCAGAGAGGAGCAAGTATACCCTTGAGCATCTCAACACTATATGAAGTTATATGAAGTTTGTAAATATGTAACTGGCAACTTTTGTTTAGGAATAGCATTGCTGCAGCTTTAAGGAAGAGTTCACTCAAAAATGAAAATTATGTCATTATGTACTCACCCTCATGTCATTCCACATTTACAATTTTTATTGATTCTCATAAATGAACACAGAAAAACAAAACATATAAACAGAATCAGTCTTAACCCCCACTATTACCCCTCCCCCTTCCAATCCCCCAACCCCACCCTGGCCTCAACAACATCCCAGTAGTCGCACATTATATAGACACACAGACACAAAAAAGAAAATTAAATTAAAATAAACAAATAAACAAATAAAAATAATCACCCAGCCATAAATTATATATACCCTCCCCATTTCTCCACAAATCCGTTGTATTTCCCCATTCTTCTAAACGACCCCTCCTCAAAGGCCACCACCCTTTCCATCTCCAAGCACCACTCCTGAAAGGAGGGTGCTCCAGCCGACCTCCAGCCAACCTCCAGCCCCTTAGAATGATCTGTCTGGCGATCATGACACTGGTTAAGACCAAACATTTTATGTGTCTATTTTCAAAGTCAATGACCACCCCATCACCCAAAATAGAGAGTCTGGGGCAAAATGATACCCAAGTGCCTAATATATCACACACCAGACTCTGAACCTTCAGCCAAAACTCCTGAATCTCAACACCCCCAAAAGACATGGGTTATGTCTCCATCCTCTGATGGCATCGTCAGCAGGTGGGTGTGTCTTTAAGACCAAGCCTATACAATCTAGAGGGGGTCCAATAGAACCAATGTAAGATCATGAATTGCATAAGGTGCACCCTTGCGTATCTAGATGCAGTCTTGACGTTCCTCGTAAATCTTTCTCCCATAATCTCTTGAGAGTGGTCAAGGTTCCATCCCCCAGACTCAGAATTAACAGGAAGTAATACACTGATGCCTCATGACCTTTTACAAAAGTAGTAATCACCAATCTCATAGTATCTGCCGCTTTAGGGGGGTGAATGCTATTCCCAAAAATAGTACAGAGCAAGTGACGCAGCTATAGATATCTAAAAAACTGAGATCTGGGGATCCCAAAATGTTGAACCAAATTTTCAAAGGATCTCAACACACTACTTTCATATAGGTCACAGAGTGTAGTAACCCCCTAACAATACACTCTGACCAGCAGAAATGGGACTTATTGATACATAGTTTAGGGTTCAGCCATAAGCTCGAGGCCACATTTAGATAAATATCCAAATTCAACACTCTGGACACTTTTTTCCATACCGAGTGCAAATGCGAGATAACGGGGTGTAACTTAACTTCTCTGGTTGACTGAAGGAAAGGCTTTGCAATGGCCAAATAGGGGCATGAATTTCCTGTTCAATACAAAGCCAGGGAGGGGCTCTTTCAGGTGGAAGCAACAAATGAGCCAAATGTCTGCATAATAATAAAACAAAATCTTGGGAAAGGCTAGCCCACATTTGTCAATTGGCCTATGCAGATTACTGAAATGTAATCTGGGACGCTTACCATTCCAAATGAAAGACTTCACTATGCTATCAAATTGCTTGAAATAAGAGAGGGGGACATCTATAGGGAGTGCCTGTAGCAGGTAGTTGAATTTTGGAATACAGATTATTTTAATAACATTAACCTTCCAAATGATGCCTACCTGCCCACATCGCTCCAAAACCTTTTTATTAAAGGGTCAAAATTAACTCTAACTAAATGAGACAAATTTGCTGGAAATAAAATATCCAAATACTTTATGCCCTGTTTGGGCCACTGGAAGGCGGCCGGCTGGAAAGCCGTTACTGGGCAGTACGCTGTCAGAGTCAAAGCTTCAGATTTAGACCAATTGACTTTGTATCCTGAGAACTTAGAAAAGGAATTAATAATTCTGTGGAGGCAAGGCAAAGATGTAGTTGGATCAGAGATGAATAATAAAATATCATCTGCGTAAAGCAGAAGCTTATGCGCCACACCTCCCGCCAACACCCCTGGAAAATCATCCTCCTTTCTTATCGTGGCTGCTAATGGTTCCAGTGCAAGACAGAACAATAATGGGAAAAGAAGGCAACCCTGCCAGAGTAAAATAATCTGAAATTAATCCATTTGTTTGTACCACCGCTACAGGGTGTCTATAAAGTAACTTAATCCATCCCCGTATATTTCCAAAATCTTAAAAAGATAATCCCATTCTACCATATCAAACGCCTTTTCGGCGTCAAGTGAGATGGCAGCGGAGTCTGATCATTTGCCACTGACCACATGATATTGATGAAACGCCTAATGTTATCAGAAGTGCTGCAACCCCGAAAAAACCCCACCTGATCTACATGTATAAGAGATGTCATAACTTAATTGGTTAGCCAGAATTTTTGACAATATTTTAACATCTAGCTGGATCAGGGAAATTGGAAGGTAACTCTTACACTCGCTTGGATCTTTGTCGTTTTTAAGAATCAGGCTGATCCGGGCTTGTGTCATGGTTGGTGGAAGCTTTCCATCCTTTAATGATTCCATATAAACATCTAGTAAAAGTGGAGCCAGTTCTGTAGCATCAGATCTAAAAAAATTCAGCGGCAAAGCCATCTGGCCCTGGAGCCTTGCCTGTAGGCAGGGCCTTAATTACCTCGTCAAGCTCCTCCAAGGTTATCTCAGAATCAAGAGAATTTTTTTGCTCAGTCGTCAGTTTAGGTTGTTCTAATGGTTCCACAAAGTTTCTAGCATCTTCATCAGTAGACAAAGATGTGGAACTATAAAGATCAAGATAGAACTCTTTAAAAGCATTATTAATTTCAATGGCTGAGGTAATTATATCACCACCAGCAGAATTCATTAAGGGAATGGTTTAAAAAGACTCTCTGCTTTATATATCTAGCCAAAAGTATTCCTGCTTTGTCCCCTGACTGAAAATATGACTGTCTTGCCCTGAATAACCAAAACTCCACTTTCCGCAACAAAATAGTATTATATCTGTATTTCAATGGGGTCTGCTTCGGCACTTTTAATATTCCCTTCCAACTCCACAAGTTCTCGTGCTTTGGATTTTTTAATGAATGCACGCTCAAGCAGAGGACCGACAGGCGATCTGGAGCCTTCTCAGCCAGGAGGCATCCCCAGCCGCGACCCCGGACACCCACACGCCGTTACCCCCACCTGCGTTACAAAAGATGGGGGCGGCGGATGACCCAGAGGCGTTCCTGGATCTCTTTGAACGCACCGCTGAGATCTGGGGCTGGCCACTCGACCAGTGGGCGGCCCGACTCATACTGCTACTGTCCGGGGAAGCCCAACTCGTGGCTCAACAACTACCAGCGATGAGCCTCCTGGCCTACGAAGACTTAAAAAAAGCCATCCTGCAATGGGTTGGTCGGAGTCCGGGAGAAAGTTGTCAGCTCTTCCGGAGCCTGAAGTTGGAGAACTCCGACCGCCCGTTTGCCTTTGCCCAACGGCTCCGCGACGCCTGCCGAAGATGGTTGCTAGCGGGGGAGAGGTTCCGCAAGCCTCCACTGGCTTCTCCCCATTCGAGCTGCTGTATGGGCGATGCCCACGCGGTGTGCTTGATGTATTGTGAGAGGCCTGGGAGGAGGGACCTTCAAACAGTAAAAATGAAATTCAGTACATTCTTGATCTTCGAGCAAAACTCCACACTTTGGGGCAGCTAACACAGGAGAATTTGCTCCAAGCTCAAGAATGACAGCGCCGACTGTATGACAGGGGAACTCAGCTAAGGGAATTTGCACCGGGAGATAAAGTGCTTATATTGCTTCCCACATCGAGCTCTAAATTACTCGCCAAGTGGCAAGGACCCTTTGAGGTCACACGACGAGTGGGAGATCTCGATTATGAGGTTAAACGAACCGATAGAGGGGGCGCATGTCAAATATACCACCTCAATCTCCTGTAATTGTGGAGGGATGCGGTTCCCGTGACGTTGGCTACGGTAGTTCCCAAGAAGGCGGAGCTCGGACCGGAGGTGAGTTCAAAACATAAACAGTTCACCCCGGTCATTTGCGGAGACCACCTCTCACCGAGTCAACTCACGGAGGTTGCTAGGTTGCAACAGGAGTTTGCGGCTGTGTTCTCCCCTCTACCGGGGCGTACAAACCTCATCCATCACCACATCGAGACCGAGCCGGGGGTCGTGGTACGTAGCCGCCCCTATCGATTACCCGAACACAAGAAGAAAATCGTTCGGGAAGAATTGGATGCGATGCTCGATATGGGGGTAATAGAAGAATCCCACAGCGATTGGTCCAGCCCAGTTGTTCTAGTGCCTAAGAGCGACGGGTCTGTGCGATTCTGTGTGGATTATAGAAAAGTCAACGCGGTGTCTAAATTTGATGATCCAATGCCTCGCGTTGATGAGTTGCTCGATCGGTTGGGCACTGCTCATTTTTATTCGACATTGGATTTGACGAAGGGTTATTGGCAGATCCCCTTGACACCAATTTCCCGTGAGAAAACCGCCTTCTCCACACCGTTTGGATTACACCAATTTGTGACACTTCCTTTCGGTTTGTTTGGGGCCCCAGCTACGTTTCAGCGTCTCATGGACCGAATCCTCAGACCGCATTCAGCTTACGCCGCTGCCTATTTAGATGACATAATCATTTACAGCAATGATTGGCAGCGGCACATGCAACATCTGAGGGCGGTTCTGAGATCGCTGCGCCGAGCGGGACTCACAGCGAATCCGAAGAAGTGCGCGATTGGATGGGTGTAGGTACGGCATCTGGGGTTCCACTTGGGCCACGGGCAGGTGTGTCCCCAAATTGACAAGACAGCGGCGATTGCGACCTGCCCGAGACCCAAGACCAAAAAGGGGGTGAGACAGTTCCTGGGGCTGGCTGGCTATTATGGATGCCACCCCAACCTGAGTCGGGCGGTGGGGATATGTGGCAGCGGGGGCGTGGTCAAGCATCTCTCCGGAGAGAGAGAAAGCGGTAAGGACGCTTACACTTAAGCTAAATTATGTCTAACACCTGTCTCTAATTTGAGTGAGCACGGGGAGAGCGGCATAAATAGAGCCACACTGCAAGTAGAAGGGGGAGAGCCTGGGCACCACAGACCCGATTAAGAAGCAAAGAAGTTTTCATAGTATAAATGATGAGAGTTTATTTTTATGAAGCGGTGTGAGACTATAGATTAATTTAGTGAATAAAGTAAAGACTCTGAGACTGCAATTGTACTACAGAGAGAAAATAAACCCTTACCTGAAGCAGGAAAGCTGCTTCTCGCCTCCTCTTTACAGGGACTTAGATATAAAAAATAAAATAAAAATATTCTAGAATAAATATTATGGACTGATGAAAAGAATGTATAGACCCTACCAGATGGGTCAAAAGTCGCCAAATATCTGTAAGACCAAGATTTTTACACATCCTATGAAGTGTCATGTTGATTTAGGGGGATTACACACTTTTGCTTCACTATGATCAAGGACTGTATCCATCAATAGATTAAAGTCTCCTCCCAATATTATATCATGAGGGCTGCCAGCGGCTTGCAACATCCTTTCAAGATCTATAAAAAAGCCCTGATCATCAGTGTTAGGTGCGTAAATATTACGCCAAAATCAACCTTTGCCCCTGAATTTCTACTAAAACAATAATGACTCTTCCTAATTTATCTTTAATCAGTTAGAGATATTTGAATTGTATATGTTTACTTATCAATGTAATGACTCACCTGCTCTTACTTGAGCCAGCACTAAAGAAAACAAGTCCACCTCGTATCTTCCCAAATTTTTCAGCTTCCTGCGAGGAAAGATGCGTTTCTTGAAGAAACACTATTTCATATTTCTTACGTTTAAGAAAAGAAATAACCTTCCTTCTTTTTATGGGGTGCCCCAACCCATTCACATTCCACGTGGAGAAAGATAACCCACTCATTAACATTTGACATTTTGATATAATAGAAAAAGGAAATTGTGTGTCAAAAACAAGATTATAAAGACCACATTTCAACATTAGTGCACAATGAAACCCCGAACTCCCCCCTGAACCAAACAAACAGAAAAAAGAAAAACGAGTGCATTAAACCCGCGCACGACAGCGCCAACCAGCGTCCATCCCTCTAAACTCAAAAAGTCCATGTACGCCTACGAGAGTCACCGCGACAACTTTGCCATCGGATTGCTCAAGTTTGGTGCTTCTGTACAAATTTTGTGAGGCAAAATTACATAACAGAAAATACTTTGTAAAACAAACCCCAGCCAATAGGCAGAATAAACACAAAGAACGTGTAGATTCATACACAGAACTGACTCGAAGGTGTGATCCTCCACAAAACAAGTTCCAGCCTCTTGCGGAACCAGCAAAAAAAAATAAAAATAAATTATATATATATATATATATACACACACACACACACACACACACACACACACACACACACACACACACACACACATATATATACATTTATATATTATTTATATATATATATATATATATATATATATATATATATATAAAAGCCGTTCAGTTTCCTCGGACAGTCAAACGAGTGTTCAGTGAGCCGGCTTATGTGCAGGAGATGCCCTAATCCTTCCAATGTCCTGCAAAAATACTCCACAAAACAAACTCCAGCCAACAGGAGGCATAAGCACAAAGAATGAGCAGATTCATCCACAACTGTCCCAAAGGAGTGTTATTCCACAAAACAAACTCCAGCCGCTAGGTGAAACCAGCACAAAAAGAAACAAAACAGGCGCCCCGGTTCCTCGGATGGATAAGAGTGTATTGAGCGAGTCAAGTTCACACGGAGGCCACATAAAAAAAAAATAATAATAAAAAAAAACATGACTTCCTCATCAACTTTATAAAAGACATTGCTTGTTGTGGGCATGTAGATATTTTGCAGCCATCCTTAGTATCCATTCTCAATATGGCCGGGAACTTCAGTGTAAAAGCGATCCTCTGTCGATGCAAGAGTTTCTTGAAGGAGTGTCACTACACAAAACAAACTCCAGCCGCTAGGCGGAACCAGCACAAAAAGAAACAAAAATGGCGCCCAGCTTCCTCAGAGAGCCAAGAGTAAGTACAGAGAGTTAATCCACTCGGGGGCCACATGAGAAATACCAAATGGCTTACCCACTCCAATGTTTTTATGAAGGAGAGTGCTTGCTTGGGACATGTAAATACTTTGCGGCCATCCTTAGTATCTATTCTCAGAAACATCAGTGCAAAAGCAATCTTCCATTGATGTAAGAGTTTCTTGCATTCCTTGAATCGATCACGTTTCTCTCGTCGAATTCGCAAAGTCTGGGAATAAGAAAATGTTGTGATTCTTCCAAGAAAGCCTTCCTTTACTCCTTGCCTCGTGTAACACAAGATCTTTATCGGTAATCTCAGAAATCTGGCCAGGATTGATCGGGGCCTGTCTCCCTCAGCAGATCTGCGAGCCGAGACTCTGTGAGCTCGCTCGATTTCCAGTTTATTGCCTGTTATGTCGAGCAGACTCGGGAAGAGCTCGTCTAGGAATTTCATCATACCTCGGTCTTCTTCGTTCTCAGGAATTCCAACAATTCGGACGTTATTTCACCAGCTACGATTCTCAAGGTCTTCCAGTTTTTCAAAAATGCATTCCAAATCTTCCTTGGTCGCTACCAGATTAGCAGATAATTCCCTCTCCGATGACTCCAGATAATCGATCCGTTACTCAACGTCCGACAATCTTGTAACCAACTCAGAGAATTTAGTTTCCATCGCTGTAATCGATCGACCCATCCCGTCTTCCTTTTGCTTTTATCCTTTCTCTCCGTTTCCATCCTCATTTCATATTCTTATCAAATTCCATATCTGGATGTACTACGAATTCAATTACTGATTTGCTGAGATTGTGTGTGAGTTGTCTGTATGATCTCTGTCTGTCTGTATATATGTAGATACTAGCGCTTTTTTTTTTTTCATTTTCCATTTCTTTTCTGTAGTATGTTGCATAAAAATAAAAATGTATATATATAAAAAAATAATAATAATTATAAGCAGGGTTATGCCGAAACATAAGTGTTCCATACAACTTGTGTGCTATATTCAAAGTCTTCTAAAGCCATACAATAGCTTTGTGTGAAGAACAGACTGAAATTTAAGTATTTATTCACTGATAATGTTTGCAGAAGCTCACGTTCAGTCCAGATTCAAAAGTAATTCGATGTCATTGTTGGCAAAACACTATGGTTTTCATGAGTGTAGTAACTAGGGGATTGGTAAAAATACAGATTTTCCGATACATCGCAATCTTCATTTGAACGATCTTGATATACATTTTTAAATCCCAAGATCAATCTTTTACTTTGTGCGCAACCCTCCACTTCAATGAGAGGAAATCACTCGCATCTGCAACCAAATTTTGCGCTATGCGACTAAAAATGTGTTGGCAACTGGCTGGCTAATGTTTAGATTTTATTCACCAGTAATTGTGTTGTATAGTGGTGGAGTGTTCAGCAGCGAGATCTTTTCACTGTGTGTAAAAGTTGTTCCGTTTAATGTGTGCGTGTCCAAAGACGAGATCCACGCAGCCCATTTGTCATTGAATAATGTTTCTTTTAATACTCTTTCTGTTCTCTACAGTCAGTTGTTGATCAAAAACAACAAAACAAATATTTTATTCTAATCACGCATTGCACAGAGGAGACAATCACTCTTTAATTTCTTTCATATGTTAGCAAAAAGGACATTATAACTAAAACATACCCATATGAATCGATATTGAAATCGAATCGAATCGAGAGCTTGTGAATCGGAATCAAATCGGGAAATCTGTATTAATATTCAGCCCTAGAAGTGACCAAATGCAATGTGCCATTTTTTTTATTCTGGACACAAGTGCTAAGATTATCAGTGAATAACAACAAATATTTCACTCTTTTCCTCACGCAAAGGTTGCGCATGGCTTCGGAAGATATAGGCTTATAGTGCACAGAGAGTATAGATTACTTTTATGGTGCTTTTTTTGTTGTTTATACAATTTTATTTTACTATGAACTTTATGGCAAGAGCTGCATACAGTTCTTCAAAATTTCTACCTTTGTGTTCCTCTAAAAAAATAAATAACAGCATACAGGTTTGGGACAACATGAAGGTGACAGAATTTAAATTTTTCGGTAAGCCATCCTTTTCAGACAGACTGCCTCACACAGGAAGCCGTGCTGAATTGTTGGTAACTTTGGAACATGGTGCAAACTGATATATCTGAGCAAGAATTGGCAGGTATGGGAATCAAACTCCGTGTTTTGGCACACTACTTCAATGCACTTTCTGGCACTGATGTCGGCCTTGGACAAGCAGTTACTCTTCAAAAGCAGTTTTCAGTGGTCATGGTTCCCAGTTATTTTGACTGCTCTCCAACTAGTTTTTTTACGAATGATGCAGAGGTAGCCGCTTTTGTCTGGTTGTTGCATGCGGTTTCATGCGTCAGTTTGAGCAGTAATCCCTGTGCTTGTAATGAAAAGCCACAAATATTTGGTTGGTTATGTCACCTTCAGTTATTTGTTTTTGGACTCAGGGAAATTACATTACACATACACAGCCCCACACACGTTGGCAGTATCGGTCTAATTAACAACAATTAACACCAAATAATTGAGTTGTTTATTTCATTCCTCTTATTTATCAGGAAAGGGTGTGTAAGAAGGTATAATCTCTCATTACAACATTACTATTTAATAATGTCCATGTGCAAATTATAATTTAATTATGTAATACTAGAGTATTATTGTTGAATTTTTCTTACATAAAATCACACCCCTACAAGCTTTTCAGAAATGAAAGTGGTGAAAATCACTGCAGGAAAAGTGCACCATGTCCATTCTTACCATATTTTATCTATCTCTTCTTCTTTCTTACTTTCTCTCTCTCTCTGTTTTCTGTCTTACCTCACAAAGGAAATTATGTCTCATTAGCCATATTCCATGTTCCCCTGCCTTGGGTCAAACAAGAGGCAACACTTTACACACAGTAAAACAACTAGCCTACTCAAAAAGGTCTTGTGCTGTCTAGTTTTCACTAAAGACATAACTTTAAAAATTAATCCACCTGTTTTAATGCCTCTCATTTAATGTTCCCATCCAACAGTTCATCACACACCAACTCATGTGTGCATGTACAAGTGCAGTGTATGTGTATGTGTATTTGTGTCACAGACACAGTACCCATAGCTCTTACACTTTAGGGTACTTAGTTGCCTCACATTAAAGATAACTTCCAGAATAACTTGAGGGATTTGATTTTAGATCACCACACAAGTCTAAAAAGGGGGGAGTGAAGGGGTTAATATTCAAATATCCTTTTAATCTTACAAGTTATATCTCATCTTTTATCATCCTTATTTATTCTTATTTTATTAATACATTTTCTATTTTCCTTTTACAATAAGGTGCAAGTAACATGTAGGGGTGTACAGTGAAGCCATTATCTATATTTGTATCTGTATCTGTTCATATGACAAAATTATCTGTATCTCTCTCTGTATTCGGATAGAACCGGGTGTCGGCGGGGCTTAAACCAGAAGTGCGTCAAAACTAAATGAAATGCCTATTTTTAAATGTTACTCTTACATTTATAGTTTCTATTAATAAATATGCCTTGTATATACCTTTTCATAATAATAGCCTAATAATAATAATAATAATAATAATAATAATAATAATATATTACTACTATTATTATTATACAATTATTTAAAAAATATATGATTTTATTGTTTTTATTTTTCTTACCAGATGAAGCTGAATTTGTAGGCAAAAGTAACTGTGGAATATGTTGTTAACTGTGGTTTCTCCTGGTATTTCTGATATTAATATCTGCATGAAGCAGACTTTTCATATAACATTATTCTGGAGGCAGGAGGTGTCAAGCAAAATGTGAAATGTCAAGCACACATTTTGGAGTGAATAATAAACACAAACTGAAATATTAATAGAAATTAAAATAAAATCAGTATAGCCTACAAACAGGTGAAAGTCCCGTAAGTATATCAGGAATTTTTTACTATAAGACACCACTATTTAGTTAAATACTACTACTACTACTACTACTACTACTAATAAAAATAATAATAATGTTAAATTTATATAGTGCCTTACCAGAGGTAGCACAGTTTAAAAAAGAAGAAAAAAGACGGAGCATGTTTTAGTTTCTTTGTTTTACATAAGGAGGACTATTCTGAATAGATGAATACTCTATGGAGCATTTTAACAACTTTTTTTTTTTTTTTTTTTTTCAGAATAAAGTCTTAACCAGATAATATCCTTAATCATTGATGTGGACATACTGTAAATGTGGTCAACTTTAAAAGACAGATAGACAGCTCCAATGTGAAATCATCACTTCAGGTCAGGAATTAACATTGCGCTCAGGTTTAGGCTATAAATGAATACACGTGTGAAGCGTGTGATACATTAACATAGACATTTCAAGAAGTGGAAATTGTGTATGATGTTGTATCTTAGTTTATGTTACACTTGATAAGCTCCAGATGGGCACAAATAACAGAGACCGCAAACGGAGTCGAGTCCACACCCATCCGATCTGAAATCACACCGTGCGCATTTTCATTCATAAGGTTTACACTTTAGAAATATTGGCTGCATAGATTAATAAATTCTTTGTAATTTTGTATATATATATTTAAAATGTCACTTTATCCTTGTGCCTCTTGGATAATCAGTCATACGAATATTTTTTATATTATTCGGATGAATCCGTTATTCGTTTTGAAGTCATTATTCATGCCTTTCCTAATAAGGTATTCGGCTTCGGTCACATCCCTAGTAACATGTATGTCATCTGATGGGTGACTGAGGGTCTGGCCCCATGCCAGGAATGCAATGGCAGTGATCATTCATTTAGCCCGGCTCCCTGAGAATATGCATTTATATTATACTGCATTTATTCACAAACATATGTATCTGTTATAATTATTTCATAATTAATCAACTATTCTATTACCATTTGATTCTATTTAAATTCAATCATTATTAATTGAATGAGAGAGATTTTAGTTATGATATGATTTATTTTGTCATATTAGGTGACTATGTGCATTAGTAGGCCTTCTGTGTATGCTCTTTGTCATGCTCTGTCTTAATTTTCTGCAGATGGTGAAAAGAAAAACTGCATTCCAACAAAGTTAGGGAAACGACCTCCTGTCCTGGGAAATAAATAACACCTACAGGTTGCAATGTCTAAATCATTAGGTGTTTGGATTGTTTATGGTGCCCTATAACATGTGACACCACATAAGTTCAATGATGGGTATCTGATTAATGTTATGACTAACTAATTATTTTTTGCACAAAGGTGGAGACAGACCAAATTTTTAAAGTGCTAAGGTGTTTGAAGTGACCTATCAGAAGCTTAGAAAGTGTTGTACTGTGTCACCTATAATTCAAATTGCATATGACTATAATTGCTTGTGAATGTTTTTGAATGGGAACTAATTATTTTTTCTTCTGTATTACTAAACCACTGGATTCAACTGACTTGTGATGCTTATTGGAACTGCAGAGAACAATAAGTAAACTCTCTCTCAATTGATTGCAAACCTGAGTCTGAGTTTTTATTCCTCAATAGTCAATTTGGGGACCCAGCTGTTACCCCCTACAATCTTAAATGATAAGGTTCAAGCGTACAATAAACTATATTATCCATAAACATCAATATCAATATGAATAATCAAATATTCAAGAATGGGTGGGATCAAATGCAAAAATTAAAAACCCATATTGATTGATCACTAATATGAATATTGGGGTATTAACATCTATGGTGGTTACGGTCGTGACCCTTGGCTGTAACTGATAACTGAGACTATATGTTACAATAATAGAATATTTCATATAGCTAACATGTGATGTTAGACGTGATAATCTGATTAAATCCCTTTATAAATGCTAAATAAAACTGTTCCCTTTTTAAATTACAACAGTTCTTTAAATCTCAGAACAATGCCATTGAGTTCCTTTTACAGTGGATTAGAGAAGGTGGCGTAAACAAACAGAACAATGAAATAAGGAAGATTTGATAAAAAGTAAAACATTCCTAACAGCATTAACGAAACATTTCCTCAATGCTTCAGTTCAGATTCAGCCTTGATTAAACTCCTTGCTTGTGACACAATATAAAAAATTATGAAGGAGGCAGGGTGTTGAAATGACAGAAAAATCAGAGAGAGAGAGAGAGAGAGAGAGAGAGAGAGAGATGAAGGTGTGGGCTCCTTCACTCCTCTGCACTGCTATCAGAGACACAGCACCTCAGCCAATACTCAGCCATGAAACCGAGATGGGCCCGACTGGCACCACCTTACGCTGACACCCACACATCATAACATCTCATCATAGCCCATAACTGTTCTCATCATCATGCACAACATTACACTGCTGTAATGACTTTATATTCCCTCTGGAACACAACAAGGACAATGATATATGATCATAAAAAATGATGCATGATTTCAACACAAACACCTACACATACTTATCAACTGTGCTGCATGCATATCTCTTTTCCATATGCACACTAAATTCATTTAAACCTAAAAGCCCTTCAGGTACACCAAGAACCTATAATCTGTCTATAATAAATTCCTGTTCCCTGTTAAATTAAGTAGGGGCATCGCAATCTTCATTTGAACGATCTCGATATCGATTCTTAAATACCAAGATTGTTTTTTTTACTCTATGAGCAACCCTCCACTACAATCAGAGGAAATCACTCACATTTGCAAACAAATTTTGCACTACGCAACTAAAATGTGTTGGCAACTGGATGGTGCATGTTTACATTTCACTCACCAGTGATTGTGTAGTATAGTGGTGGAGTATTCAGCAGCGAGATCCATTCACTGCGTGTTGAGAGTAAAAGTTGTTGCGTGTAATGTGTGTCCAAAGACGAGATCCATTGAATAATGTCTCTTTTAATACCCTTTCTGTTCTTTAAAGTCAGTTGTTGATCAAAAACCACAAAAAATAAAAATGTAATTCTAACAATGCATGGCACAGATAAGATAAAGCCATTCGAGTCCTCTCTCATTTATATGTGCTCATTTAACAACACTTTTTACAGAAATGCCGGTTTTCTTAAAGAGACGGTACCAGTTTTAGCGCGTGTTCAACAAATCAGTGTAAATACTTGTAAATAGTAAAAAAATATGCAATTAAACAAGAAACATGTAACAAAAAATAAAATATGAAATATAATATTTATTTATTGATTGAATACATGGATTTGTTCATTTTTTAAAATCCAAAAAGTGACCAAAATGATGAAAAACGAATAAAATATATCAGTAACATTTATATTTTCATCATATACCTAGTTAGGAGGTCCCCTGTATAATTTATAGCATTGCTGGGTGAGAATTTCTTTCATATGTAAGCAAAAGGGACATTATAACTGAAATATACCCATATAAATGGATATTGAATCGAAATCAGAATCGAAATGAATCGGGAAATCTTTACCAATACCTAGCCCTACTGTTAAGTGTGTAATTTCTGTCACTAGCAGCAACAACCAGAATTGCCAGAATAATTTATGTTTCGAAACAAGTTTCAAACACTCCCCCCATCTTTCATTGCTCAATCACACAGGTAGTCCTGCCCCAAACTCACACCACTGGTTGAGCCAATGCTGTCATGGTCCGCTCAAAAGAACACATTGTGATTCCATTTGGTGCTGCTAAGTGGCACAGAAATTACACACTTCAACTTTCAAAATAATAACCATTTGACTTCTTTGTATAAAGTACAGCGCCTTACCTCTCCTTTGAATAATAATTCGAAGCAGAGGATTGGCCGAGGACAGTGCTTTGTGAAAGTTGTCATCATTGTTGATTGGAAGTAGATCTCCATGAATGTCGGCATATCCCAGCAGCACGTCCACTCCAGGGATCCTGTGAATGGTCTGCAACAGTTGGTAGAACTCCTGGAAGCCCCCAGCTCCTTTCCTCTTCAGGGCAAACCTTCGGTACTCTGCCTCAAACTGCAGCACAACCACAATCATGTTACACATACATAACCGAACAGAAAAACAGGCTCTTAATGCATATTACTTAGCTTAGCTCTATTATGACTTCACCACAGACCAAGAAAGATATGCCTGAAATTTGATCCATTTAAAAGATAGGGCTTTACTGTTTTTTTTTAATATTATGTTATGTTTGATCCGCTCTTTGAAATTTGGAAAATCTAAAATAGCTGCATACACACATTCACCTTTACAGCCACACACACACATTCAGTGTCAGTTCTCACTACCAATTTCAGTGGCTTCTGCAGCTGAATAGCTTTTTGATGTGCACTTGCAGTTCTGAGGAAGCCATTAGGGTGAAAGAAAAACATTGAGGAACAAAGGGAGGGACAATCTAATCAAGTACTACAGATAAAGAGATAGATGAGAACAGTGGCATTAAAAAGCAGAGCTTCTACAGACCACACACACCCAAAGTGTATGGTAAATTCATTTCAAGAGCTCTCGTCACAGCTGAACATATTGGAAAAATTGTGTCAGATTGCTCAATTTATGAAGAGGAATTTCATCATGGCCAATGACTTTCTCCTGTATCTGTCCTATATTTAATGTTGAAGAATACTTTATGAATTGAAATGAGAGCATCACCGAAAAATAAAAAGACAGAGAGCTAGAGATGTCATTTTGCAGATCATTTGAATATTGACATTTAGTAGGTCTCAAGGGGTGTTCTCTCGGGCCATATTCCTATAGTTTTGTGTTTAATTAATCCATACAGAAATGTACAGAAATCCTTAAACTGTGGTAATCAGGGACTTTAAGTTTCAGAAGTTGGATGATGCTGTTTCAATCCTTCCCCCATTTCTAACCCTATCTCTTGCTCCCCTTTACTTTCACATTTCTCTTTTATATATGGTGTTGACAAAATCTTGAATCAATAGGTTTGGCATTTTAGAGAACAATGTCACATTTAATTTTAAAATTTACTTCTCTGGGTGGGTAATCCTTCATTCTATGTAGTGGCATAGAGCATATCAGCATTTGCAAAAGAATGTTCAACCCACTAAACATTTACTGTCTATCACCTCTATTACATGCATCAACACATATCAAAGAATAAAATGTGACACAACTGACCTTTATATGCTGAAATGTTGCCCTTTGCTCCAAAATTACATTTTAATAGTAGTTGGCATGAAATACTTTTGGGAAGTTGACATGTCCTGAGATGTGACATGCTATAGTGCATCAAAAAATAAGGTGCACTCAGTAATTTTAGTGTTTATACTGTTTATCTTGGACTTACACAAACGCAGTAGTTTTTAGTTACTGATGCCAATGTAGAAATGTGGAAATTCACTAATCACAGTCAGCCTTTAAAGGAATAGTTCACCCAAAAATGAAAATTCTCTCATCGTTTACTCATTTTCATGCCATCTAAGATGTGTATGACTTTCTTTCTTCTGCAGAACACAAATTAAGTGCTTCCAGTGCACAACAATACAAAAACAATACAAAAACAGCAGCAAGACATAGATAATAATACAAAAAATACAAATAATTATACACATACGTACATACACACACAGACACACACATACATACATACACACATACGTAGTGCAATCTAATAAAAATCTGTTATCTGTTATGTACAGTGCAAATACAAATCTGTTATGTACAGTGCAAATGTTTTGGAATGAAATGGCAGAAGAGGTTGGATGTGTTGGATAAATATAACAAATACTAAGCTGTGTATTGCACATAGTTATTGCCCAATGGGGCAATTTAACTGTTCATGAGATGGGTAGCCTGAGGGAAAAAACTGTTCCTGTGCCTGACGGTTCTGGTGCTCAGAGCTCTGAAGCGTCGGCCAGAAGGCAACAGTTCAAAAAGGTAATGGGCAGGGTGAGTTGGGTCCAGAGTGATTTTTCCAGCCTTTTTCCTCACTCTGGAAGTGTACAGTTCTTGAAGGGGTGGCAGGGGGCAACCAATAATCCTCTCAGCAGTCCAAACTGTCCTTTGTAGTCTTCTGTTGTCTGATTTCGTAGCTGAACCAAACCAGACAGTTATTGAAGTGCAGAGGACAGACTCAATGACTGCTGAGTAGAACTGTATCAGCAGCGCCTGTGGCAGGTTGAACTTCCTCAGCTGGCGAAGGAAGTACAACCTCTGCTGGGCCTTTTTCACAATGGCGTCAATGTGTGTCTCCTGCTTCAGGTGCTGTGAGATGGTAGTGCCCAAGAACCTGAATGACTCCACAGTTGCCACAGTGCTGTTTAGAATGGTGAGGGTGGTCAGTGTTGGGGTGTTCCTCCAAAAGTCCACAGTCATCTCCACCGTTTTGAGTGTGTTCAGCTCAAGGTTGTTTTGACTGAACCAGACAGACAGCTGTTCAACCTCCCTTCTGTATGCAGGCTCATCGTCATCTCGGATGAGGCCGATGATAGTGGTGTCGTATGCAAACTTCAGGAGCTTGACAGAGGGGTCCTTGGCGATGCAGTCATTGGTGTAGTGGTAGAAGAGTAGTGGGGAGAGCACTCATCCCTGGGGGGCACCAGTGCTGACTGTACAGCTGCTGGAAGTGAGTTTCCCCTGTCTCACAAGCTGCTGCCTGTCCATCAGAAAGCTGGTAATCCACTGACAGATAGACATGGGAACAGAGAGTACGTGTAATTTATTCTGGAGTATAGCTAGGATTATGGTGTTGAAAGCCGAACTGAAGTCCACAAAAAGGATCCTTGCATATGTCCCTGGTCTTTCCAGATGTTGCAGGACATGATGCAATCCCATGATGACTGCATCATCCACAGACCTGTTTGCTCGATAAGCAAATTGAAGGGGATCTAGAAAGGGTCCAGTGATGTTCTTCAGGTGGGCCAACACCAATCTCTCAAATGATTTCATGACCAGTCATGAGTCATTAAATCCTGTGATTTTTGGTTTCTTTGGGACAGGAATAATGATTGAGCATTTGAAGCAGCATGGGACTTCACACTGCTCCAGTGATCTATTGAAGATCTGTGTGAAGATGGGGGCCAGCTGGTTAGCACAGGATCGAAGACACGCTGGTGAGACGCCATCTGGGCCTGAAGCTTTTCTCGTCTTTTGTTTCCGAAAGACCCGGCTCACATAATCTTCACAGATCTTAAGTGCAGGTTAAGTAGGCAGGAGGGGGGTTGCAGGAGGTGTTGATGTTGGTGTTTGTGTAAAGTGAAGGTCAGAGTGGGTGTGGGGTGTGAGATTGGGCCTTTCAAATCTGCAGAAGAACACACTCAGGTCATCAGCCAGTTGTTTGTCCACCACAGGGTTGGGGGTAGGATTCCTGTAATTTGTGAGTTGTTTCTTGCCACTCCACACTGATGCAGGGTCATTAGCTGAAAACTTGTTTTTCAGCTTCTCAGAGTATCTTCTTTTAGCCACTCTGATTTCCTTGTTCAGTGTGTTCCTGGCCTGACTGTACAAGACTTTATCCCCACCCCTGTAAGCATCCTCTTTGGCCTGACGATGCTGCCTGAGCTCTGCTGTAAACCACGGTTTGTCGTTGTTGAACTTGAAATAAGTCCTAGTAGGAATGCACATATCCTCACAGAAACTGATATATGATGTAACAGTATCTGTGAGCTCGTCCAGGTCTGTGGCTGCAGCCTCAAAAACACTCCAATCCGTGCAATCGAAGCAGGCTTGTAGTTCCCGTTCTGCTTCATTGGTCCATCTCTTTACAGTCCTTACTACTGGCTTGGTTGATTTTAATTTCTGCCTGTAGGTTGGAAGAAGATGAACCAGACAGTGATCAGAGAGTCCCAAAGCTGCTCTAGGGACAGAGCGATATGCATCCTTTATTGTTGTGTAGCAGTGATCCAGAATATTTCTGTCTATGGTTGGGCATGTAATGTACTGTTTGTATTTGGGCAGTTCACGTGTGAGGTTTGCTTTGTTAAAATCCCCAAGAATAATAATAACTGAGTCCGGGTATTGTTGTTCCATGTCTGTGATCTGATCAGCCAGCTGTTGCAGTGCTGTGTTCACACGCGCATTTGGTGCAATATTCACACTCACCAGAATAAACAAGGAAAACTCCCGTGGCGAGTAGAATGGCTTACAGTTAATAAAGAGCGCTTCCAAATTAGGACAGCACATCCTCTTTAACGTTGTTACATCTGTACACCAACTTTCACTGATGTAAAAGCATGTTCCACTGCCTCTCGTTTCCCCGTTAACTCCATGATGTGATCCGCTCTGAACAGCTGAAAGCCCGGCAGATGTAACGCACTGTCCGGAATGGCTTCACTCAGCCAGGTTTCTGTGAAGCACAAGGCAGCAGAGGTTGAAAAGTCCTTGTTTGTGCAGGTGAGGAGATGTAGTTCGTCCATTTTGTTAGGAAGTGAGCGGAGATTTGCAATATGAATGCTCGGCAGGGCTGTTCGAAAGCCGCGCCGATGGAGTTTGACCAGTGCGCCTGCTCGTCTCCCTTGCCTGCGTCTCTTGAACAGCAAAGCTGCGCCTACGACTAAAATGTCCAGCAAAATGTCTGAATATTCAAAAACGGGAAAAGACTGTCTGGTATAAGCTGTCGAATGTTCAGCAGTTCATCTCTGGTAAAACTGACTGTAAAAAGATTACTAAACACAGGACAAACAAACAAAAACAACAAAACAATAGGAGCGCTCCACACCTAGGCGGCCATCCGCGGCGCCATCATGATGTAATTATTACTTTTTAAGTTGCTAATGTTAGCTGCTTTGCTAATAATTAGGCTACACCAGTCACCAAGACACATGACAACGGTTGCACCCTCTCACTGTCTCTAGTGAGCAGCGCAACAAAACAACAGTGCTGTGTACACCAGATCTGATCTTTCTGCGCTGTATTCGTAAATATTTTTCTCTAGCACCGAACACGCTTCATTTATGCCCTATACTGCTCTACACGCGTTGCCTCTTTTCCCTGCATGTGAGTATTCACGATGTGCCACGTAAGTTAACGTGTTTCCAGAGCACCTTGAGACCATAATGTTTTTCCTTCTAAATTAAGCTTTATTAAAAGTCCAAGCGATTTCAGCCTTTCTACTTCCACGAGACTGAGCCGTTGGATTAGCCACACCCCACTCTTTCCAAAACACAGAACTCCAAAGATACCAAAATGAGCTTTACTGAGAGCAGAAACGGTTGTTAAAAACAACAGTTGTAAAATGGTGCCCTCAACTGACTACTGTTGTGAACAACGTGGCATAAAACTGCAATAAGCCTCAATAATTCACTCTAACTACAATACAATGAGAACACGCAAAATGATTGACCGGCAGAAAGCGCTATTGTCCACAGACACATTTTTGTTTGCTGTTTACAAAGTCTAGAGCTGTCACAGAGACTGGTGAGATATCGCAGGGCACTTATTTCAGTAGGAAAATTTTTTGCATACCTTTCCATGAAAAAAAAAAAAATAAAAAAAATAAAAAATAAGAAAAATAAATAAAAAAATTTTTTTTTTTAAATCGCTTACAGCACCATTAATCAGTATGTTATGAGCCTTAATAATAAACAAACAGATTTCTGTTCTAATTTTGTGAAATTAATCAGATGTCATCATCTCTGGCATAGATGACAAGACAATACAATTACTAGTTTGTAGCCTAGTCACTTTAATGAAAATATAAAAATGGTCCATTCAGACTTTTACATTTTTTATAGACTTATTGACTGTTTAGGATTTTTTTTTTTTCTTCTGCCAACTTGGAAATTCAAAAGAATGTGCAATGTGCAAATGTGAATGTATATAGTGATAAATATCAATATCGAATGATATGAAAAAGAATATTGTGATAATATTTTTGGCCATATCGCCCAGCCCTATGTGAAACGGACATTTATAGTAAAAAAGGACTTAAATATTGATCTTTTTTTAACCCACACTTACCATATCACTTCTGAAGATATAGATTAAAACTACTTAAGTCTTATGCTGCCTTTATGTGATTCTGGAGCTTTAAAGGTCTGATCACCATTCACTAGCATTGTGTGGACCTACAGAGCTGAAATATTCTTCTAAAAATTTTAATTTGTGTTCTGCAGAAGAAAGAAAGTCACACATTTGTGATGGCATGCGGGTGAGTAAAGGATAATTTAATCCATAAGTGAAAGTATCCAATAACAGGGCGGTTACTGAGATTAAGCGAGTAGTATTCAGCTGGTCTTGTAATACAAACAAGTAATTATCCCCATCCATTAATTGGCTGTATAACTCTACTCTCTCCTCTCCACCAATAGCTGGTGCGTGGTGAGCGTACTGTCGCACTATGGCTGCTCTCGCATCATCCAGGTGGATGCTGCATACTGGTGGTGGTTGAGGAGAGTCCCCTGATCACTGTGCAAATCGCTTTGAGTGTAGTGTCAGAAAAGTGCTATATAAATATAACGTTCATTCATTCATACACACATGGCAGCCCCCATGAGGGGACCCTCTCCATGTAAATTTAACCACCTTTTATAAGGTTACTGCATTGACTGGAGTCTTCATCTTATGTGAGTGATCATTATTTTATACACAAGTTTCAAATTTACTATTTATTTCATTAGGAGTAAACCTTTTTTAATTAGTAAAAATTATTAAGTGTAACTTTAAACACCATTTTGCTCATTCTTTTTATAATGATTTAGCATGCAGCATTTATTGCCCCATTTTAATTGAAAGAGACTACATGGAACGTGCTGTATGTACTTTTAAAATATCATTTGTCACACCACATGGCCATTTATATATACCTTCTCTTATAGATTCTCTCTCGACTATTTTTATTTTGACGTTGGTAAAAGAATGTCCATGGACACTTTTTGCATCAACTGCACATTTCAGGCATGAAAAGGTATAGTTATATAAAGCTAAGGTCACAAAACCATTCAATTTAGGTCTTATGTGTGCTCAGCACAGTCACCATAGCTATACAGACAATCATTTATTTTTTCTGTATTAAAAAAATAATACCTATCATATTTAATGGATTTGAATAAAGGAATTTGATTTGATATTTTGCTAATGACAGCATGACCTGTTGAGAAGGATATCATCACTATCATTTTGTTTAACTTATACTCAAACCTCAAAATACTTTTTCTCTAAAAATGCCATTGCAATGACTAAGCAATGGATAAAGTGAGACAGGAACCCATCAGGAGCATGAGAGTGAGAGAGAAGAACAATTTCTTCCAATTTCCTCTCAGGAAGAGCAGAGTGTCACCAAACACATCACACTGCCTGTAATAAAAACCAGAACCTCATGCAGGAGGACTGGAGTGATTAAATTACCCGGTCCAGGCTAGAATACAAAAACAGACACAAACTATCCACATCCAGCCGTATTTCTGCTCTTCCCGTAGTCTGTAATTTCATAGGAATCTTACTAAAAGGCCAGTTCCTGTTTTCTACTCTCCTATTTCACTCATCTATGCATTGTTCGCTTGACATTTCTCAAGAATGGAGGAATAATAAAACATATCCTGTTCTGTTTGGAAGATTGTGGTTGATGCTTTCCAGTAACTTGATTGGGCACAGTGACAACAGCGATTCCAATACATTAGACACCAAAACACGTGGTCTGTTTATTTAATAATAGTAGTAATATAGGGGGCATGTTAAAAAAAAAAAAAAAAAAAAAAAAAAAATTCCAATAACAAAAATATTTACAGTAGTAACTCATTTCTCATGTTGCCCACATCTCTAAAATGGATCAGTGTGATCTGATTGTTCCTGGACTGCGGGATTCGTTTCTACGCTATTGGTATGGAGCATACACAATTGATCAACAGGGCCCAATAGCCTCATTGCGCACATCTTGTATGTATGGTCCTTCCTTCACACTGCACCAGAACCGTATATCACATCACACAGAAACCTGCTGTCATATAATGATCCAAACTGAGTGCCAGCCGCAATAAAGCGCTTGTCTCACGCCTCGGAGTCTGTGCCGACACATACAAATCTGCCATCAGCACCATCAGCGTTTCTTTCTATGGATGGATTAGTACACAAACCCCAGCACTGACGCTCTGAAAATCCCCCAATAGCATGATGAGTTACGGGCACGCGCCACGTAAACACCAGTGTTTACACATGCACGCTGTCAAAGCGCAACGAAGATAACAGAGCGCAGGTGTCTCGAGACGCGCTTTTAAAAGTCGACGTCTAAAAAACGCGGCGCTCCAGCGCGAGACGCTGAAAACAACAGCTAGACGCAGCGCAACGTTCAAAGACGTCCGTCTCGCGCGTGTTTACATAGAAAGAAAAAAATAATAAAAACGGATGCACCCCCCATGGAACATTTGTAGGATTAACTTACTTTGCTCTTCACCTCCACGACATTTTCTTCGTTTTTCAGCGGCGTCCTCTGGTGATGATGCCGTGACATGTTTGTGGCGTATTCCCACGGCCAGTTTCACACGAGAGTAGCCCTATATACAGGAGTGAGCAGTCACCACTGGGTCAGTTGATCGTGTACGGAGCATGAGTGGACTGACAACGCAAGTACTGCTTCTCACAGGCACAGAATGATTTGTAAAAGCTGTTCTAACGGTGATGGGCGGGGCCAGTGACTGTCAATAACAATGATGTTGACAGACCCGCCGCTTGAAGGCGTGGCAGGGGTCGTGCGTAATGTCACATGTGAGCGGAATGTTGATTTGACCTCTTAGAACAGGTCGCGATGTAGAAAAAAAACTCATAGTGACTCATTATGTTTAAAGATATTAATAAACAACAATGATGAATGATATCATGATCAAATGAGAAAGTGACACAGAGAAAGCTCAGGAACATTCCACAGGAAACTTACAGGCTGTGGTGCTGCTGTGGAAACTTTACCATCACTTCCCAAACCCAGCTGTAAACCTATTTAGCAGTGTGGTCCAAATGGCATGAACGATACCTTTGCAGTGCACTTCATGGCAGCCATGTTATAGGGTCGTTCCAAACAGTGACATTGTGTGTACAAGATGACTTTAGAAGAGAGTTACGAATTGGGTTGCCACCTTGGCCCTGTAAGATTCCTGGACGCATGATCATGGCATTTAACACCTCATGGATATTCTTTATAAATATGTCTCTTTGATCTGCCTTTCATTCTCATAGTGAATGATTTAACACCAGACCTGCTATAATCAGTACCATGAACTTGGAGGTCTAGAAAATTTCTTCCAAGCACTTCGACATTTCAGTGTGCTCATGTTCTAAAAGACTAGCATAGACAAACTATTAAAACAAACCTATTTGAGTCCAAAAATGTGACATTTGCTCGCTAGACGTATGATTAGTTTCCATTTTTATCTTAATTTTTGGTGCCTGACATTTTACATTTTACGATGTCCACTGATCTTAATTAAGCCGTTCTCCTGTGTCCCTTGTTGTCTGTCCAGTTTTGTTCTGCACATCCTCTCTATGGGCCTCTGTCCAGCTCAGATGATGATGGATAGCAGAAGAATGCAGGAATGTGGAGGGTGATGATAATCCTGCACTCTAACTGGTTGTTCATCACAACAGCAGGTACTTTGATCTACACTGCATTTGGTCCAAACCCAACAATTTCCTGGAATATAGCAGAGAATGAAGTTTGAATACATGACAAATTTTTTCAAATAGATGTTGGGGACTCAGCTGACCTGTAAGGTATCTTGAAAAGGAGAGGTCTTTTGGATACTGGTGTTCCCACATGGCTTCTTAACTTTCTTAACCAGCAGGACTTCCCTGGTGAACCAACTTCACCAGAAAGACCAAACTTGTTTGACCAGCATTTATTTATTTGTTTATTTATTTATTTATTTAGTGTCTATGCTGGTCCACCAACTAGACCAGCACCAAACCAGCACAAACCTGAACAAGCAGATAATTCAAGCTGGTCTTTTCACCTGACTGATCCAATCTGATTTGTCCTCTCAGTCACTCCACCAACATATTTAAACTTCTACATTTTATTATTTTTTTTCTCCCCTTTTTCTCCCCAATTTGGAATGCCCAATTCCCAATGCGCTCTAAATCCTCATGATGGTGTAGTGACTCAATCTGGGTGGCAGAGGACGAATCTCAGTTGCCCCTGTGTCTGAGACCGTCAACCCATGCATCTTATCACGTGGCTTGTTGAGCATGTTGCCATGGAGACATAGTGCATGTGGAGACTTCACACTATTCTCCACGGCATCCATGCACAACTCACCATGCACCCCACCAAGAGCGAACCACATTATAGCGACCACGAGGAGGTTACCCCATGTGACTCTACCCTCTCTAGCAACCGGGCCAATTTGGCTGGAGTCACTCAGCATGCCCTGGGATTCGAACTTGCAAACTTCAGGGGTGGTAATCAGCATCTTTACCACTGAGCTACCCAGGTCCCCCCTTCATATGATTTTTATTGGAGAAATTAAGTGGCCAGAAACATATTAAAATATCTGTCTGACATCTACTGTAACCGTGTTCTCTCTTTTGGCTCATCAATGAGCTCATACACAAAGTATTTAACCTGCCAAACCAGATATTTGTTTGATAAGAACCTGCTGAGGCTTAAAGTCTGTTCAGTGGCTCAGAGCTTATTGCCTGTGAAACAGAAACTTTAGGAACAGTTTAGAAAGTTCATTGAAGTCGTCCTTTCTAAAATGACTCAAGGTGATTCTTGTAACATCATGAGAAGACAGAGGTGGGGAGGATGGAGGGAGCTTTCACATCAAAATGCACATAGCTAAGTGGTAAACCTGGTGTTTAATGTGTGATAATCCCATTGACAGAACATATGATAAACACACATTTTATAACTGAATATGGATCCTTTGACACTCATCTTCAGAGCATAATGTTTTTCCACTGTATGTCTATATAGCTGTATATCTGTTCATCACCTAGAGCTGTGCAACTCATTTTCCTTGTGAGAGAGTCATGCAGTTTGTAGCTGCTTAGATGATGGATGTCTAAGAATGTGAGCTATTCAAGAGGGGTCTGATTAGTACAAGCTGATAAGATATGTAACACTCCTACCTCTATTCTTCCTGAGACCTCATATATTCAGGAGGAAATGGGGTGAAACTGCACTTGAATTATCAGGAATTGTTGTCATCATGACCTAAGCATGTACAGTGGCCTCACAAAGTATTTGGACACTTGGGCTGCACTTAAAATGTATAAATTTACATTAAATAACAAAATATCAAACCAAGTCACATCTGCAAACAATTCATGTGAGACCTTTTGTCAGAACTAATTTCACTCTTTTTTTCTTTCTATTAAATCTAATCAACTGGTCCCAAGGTCATTTTTAGTGGATGTACAGTATGAATGTGTCTCTTCAGAGTAATCAGAAGTGTGGCTTATCACAATATCTTTTGTATTGTAATGGTACAAAAACTATTTGTCTTCATTTTAAACAATATATCTATTGTTTTATCATCTGAAACCTAACAACTTCTTTTTGTAAAATATTTAGCTTAAAAAGTGTTTGTGCTATTTTTCGTTACAAGAAATGTCACTCGGTTTAATATTTAGTTGTATAATGCAAATACATTTTTGATTGACAGTTTCTGTCAATACAATCTGTCAGCAAATGTGTCAGTTTCCTTCCTGTTCTCAAAAGCAGACACCTAACTCTTCACTGCAAGAACATAAGAGTAAAATGTATGCACTTTTGGGTCCTTTAAACAGTCTGTTTAGACAATTTACATTATGACAATGAAAAAGGCATGCTCTTAACAGGACACATCTCACACACCCTTTCACAATAAATGGTTATCAAATAATGGGCAAACATACCAACCATTCCTGTCTGGAATCACTATTTCTCTGTTCTCTAACCACACATCGAATTGTTCACCTGAGGTGTTTACATCCCTATTGTACCGTGTAGATTCCAGAATGTCACATAGCACAATTGATGGAGATCCAAACATGATGAAATTACTATTTTGAATAAAAAAAATGAATATAAATAGTCTGTAGTGGGGTCTGATGCTGTAATTAAACGCAATAAAATGAATACACATCTGTATGTAGTTACACACCAAGTACATTGCATCGTATGTATTTTAATGTTAGTGCATACTAGTAGTTAAAGACACATAATATAAAGTGGGACCCAACATTCTGATAAAACAGTATAAATGTAACTTCTTACTATTCGCCTAATTAAATTTCTAATATTTGTCGGAGTCTCTGTCAGGAAGGCAAGGAAAATAAACTTAAGGAATGTTACAGGTTCAAAACAAGTTAAGCTCAATCAAAAGCATTTGTGGCATAATGCTTATAGCCAAATAAAATAACTCTTCCGAGTCATCCCTCATTGCTTTAATAAAAGCAAAAATGGCGGTTACAGTAAGGCATTTACAACAGAAGTGAATGGGGCCAGTCTATACATGTTAATATACATACTTTTTCCAAAGTATAGCCACAAGTTGTAAATACAATTTTTATAGTATAAACATGATTTCACATTAGTTAACATGATTTTAGTGTGATAAAAGCAGGGAATTACCAGAGTTACAGTGTGTACCAGATTACAGTGTTAAATGGCATTATGATTTCATGACATCGAAGTAGTAATGTTGTATATGACTTTACATAGATAAGGTTAGTAAGCGATTTTATCACACTAAAATCATGTTAACACAGATAATGTTTATGTCTTGTGGCTATACTTTTGAAACAGTGCATATTTTAATATTTATGTACTGGCCCCATTCACTTCCATTGTAAGTACCTTTCTGTAACAGTGATTTTTGCTTCTTCTTTTTTAAATAAACGAGGAACGAGTTTAATTATTATTATTTTTTTGTTTGTTTGTTTGTTTTTTGATAATCAACATTATGCCACAAGTGCTGTTGATTGAGCTTAACATGTATTGAACCTGGATTTATGTGTCAGGATCAGTATCCTGACATTGTGTGTGACAGGAGAGCACAGTTCTCTGTCTTGTTTCTTAACCCCACCCCCTCGTTTGCCTTGTTATTAGTTCAGTGCTTAAACCTGTCTCCCTCGTTACACTTCTTGTTTCTCCCTGGCTGTGTCGTTTTGAAGGCTGTGTGCTCTGGAGTTCGCATTTGCCGGGCGTATACCTCACAGATAGGGTTGCCACTTTTGAAGTTTTAAAATAAGGGACACTTAAATGGGGGGTCAGTTTAGTTAAAATGCATTATTAATAAAAATAGTATATCCTTTCATATATGCTTATATGAAAACTTTCCTGACCCATGAATTATAAATAAGAATTAAAAAAACAACAACATTTATATGTTAAAAATATATTTATTTAAATTTTTTCTTTGTATTATTTATGTATACGTTTTGGATGGTTTATACATTTTATATATATATATAAAATTATTATTATTATTATTATTATTTATTTTTTTATTCACCTGTACTTGTCTTTATGATTGTATTCATACATTGTTTGATCTTATTGAACATTTATATAGAAAAAACTCCACAGTTTTACCACCATTTGTGGACTTTTCAGATGGTCCCTTTCCACACCCTTCACAGTATTAGCACGTTTTAGCACAATGTGTGGACTTTTCGGACAGTCCTTTACCCACCACAGGCAAATTTCCCAAATATCAATGTTAAATTGACGATCTGGAACGATTTCTTCGTGACGCCATCTGACCAGCTTAAATATGTACAATATGGGACGCATAATTGTATCTTTAAATATGGGATGATCCCGTATTTTACGGGACGGGTGGCAACCGTACTCACAGAGGCTGTCTCGTTTCAGAAATTCAAGTAGGAAACTCTGAACACTCACATCCCACAATTCTTTGCTTCAACGGAAACGTACATAATTTATTTGAAAAAATGACGCTGATTTACCTGAAAATATGGTTAAAATGCAAGTAATTTTAATTCCCAAGCTTAAGTACCTCAGTAGACGGGAGTAAAATATATAATGTGTACAAGTATAATAATATATAACGTAAAATAAAGTATTACAAAGTAAATATAAAAGTACAGCCACAAAATAAATTTTCTTCAGCACGCTTCAGTGCTGTCTTGTGCCAGTTCCTTGTGGTTCTCTCATCCTGTCTACATGTAAACGAATGAATGAATGAATGTTACACTTACACTACTTGTCAAAAGTTTTGAAACACTTACTCATTTATATATATATATATATATATATATATATATATATATATATATATATATATATATATATTTCACATTTTAAAACAATAGTAAAGTCTTCAAAACTATGGAATAACATAAATGGAACTATGGGAATTATGTTGTGACTAAACAAAATCCAAAATAAATCAAAACTGTGTTATATTTTAGCATCTTCAAAGTAGTCATCCTTTGCCTAGAATTTGCAGACTTGTACTCTTGACATTTTCTCAACCAACTTCTTGAGGTATCACCCTGGGATGCTTTTTAAACAGTATTGAAGGAGTTCCCATCTATGTTGGGCACTTATTGGCTGCTTTTCTTTATTATTTGGTGCAAGTCATCAATTTCATAAATTGTTTTTTTAATTTTTTATGATTACATTTTAGTTTTATAATGAAATAAATTAATATGGTGGCACAATTATATTTTGTCTACAACGAATTTCAAACATTTAAGCATACGCCTTAAGATCAAAAGATTTTTAAGATCATGAGAAACATTTCAGTAAAGTGTTTCAAAAGTTTTGACCGGTAGTGTATATATAGTGCTTTTCAGACGCTACACTCAAAGCGTATTACACAGTGAACAGGGGACTCTCCTCAAACACCACCAGTATGCAGCATCCACCTGGATGATGCGACGGCAGCCAGAGTGCACCAGTACGCTCACCACACACCAACTATTGTTGGAGAGGAGATAGTAGAGTGATTGATAGAGCCAAATTTGGCCAGCACACCAGGGTTACACCCCTATTCTTTATGAGAAGTGTCCAGGGATTGATAATGACCACAGAGAGTCAGGTCCTAGGTTTAATGTCTCATCCGAAGGACGGTGCCTTTTTGTTTTACTGTATAGTGTCCCATCACTATACTGGGGCATTTGGACCCACACAGACCGCAGGGTGAGCTGGCCTCACTAACACCTCAGCAGCAACCTTAGTTTTTCCCCAGGAGGTCTCCTATCCAGGTACTGACCAGGCTCAACCCTGCTTATCTTCAGTTGGTAACCAGGCGTGAGCTACATGGTGATATGGCTGCTGAATGTGGAAAAGTGCTGTTTTGTTTGTCATGTTCCTGTTGGTCTTGTCCTGTTCCTGGTGGTCTAGGCCGACAAGGACCAGGCTTCTGCTCCAGCCAGCCTGGGTTGATCTGTCTCCTGGCTTCCCGTCACTCTGCCTGTTGGTTCCTGGCTGTCCAGCTGCTACTGGACTCCCCTTCGCCCATCATCGGACTTGCCCATGTGCCTCGTCATCTGTGTTTCCTGGTCAGCTTCCCAGCCTAGTCTTCCTTCCACCATTCCCCTTTCTACAGCCAGCAGTTCTCCACCCACCTTGAGACTGTGTTTTTGCCCTTTGGGGCAAACATTAAAGGGATAGTTCACCCAAAAATGAAAATTCTCTCATCATTTACTGACCCGCATGCCATCCCAGATGTGTATGACTTTCTTTCTTCTGCTGAACACAAACAGAGATTTTTAGAAGAATATCTCAGCTCTGTAGGTTCTTACAATGCAAGTGAATGGTGACCAACATTTTGAAGCTTCAAAAAGCACATAAAAGCAGTATAAAAGTCATCCATTTGACTCCATATCTTCAGAAGCAATATGATAGGTGTGGGTGAGAAACAGATCAATATATAAGTTCATTTTTACTATAAATTCTCCTCCCTGCCCAGAAGGTAGCGATATGCACGAATGCAAATCGCCAAAAACAAAAGAAGAAGAATATAAACGTGAAAGTGGAGATTAATAATTATAAAGGACTTGATATACATTCCTATTGATCTGTTTCTCACCCACACTTCATATCACTTCTGAATGGATTTAACCACTGGAGTCTTATGAATGGATTTAACCACTGGAGTCTTATGAATTGATTTAACCACTGGAGTTGTGGAATTTTCATTTTTGGGTGAACTATCCCTTTAAGCTTGTTTTGCCCCGCCAATAAAGCCTTTTTGTTTTGCTCTGCATTTGAGTCCTCCTCCCTTCATCCGCATCTGACCCTTCCTTTAAGATCTCACTTTGAGTTGTTTCGGCAGAGTTGCGTGCATCTATAATTACCTGAAAATCAATTCAGCATAATTTGTAGATGGCTCAGTTTATCCATAGTTTACCAATAAAACGTGATGAGAACAACATCTTTCATTGCACTGAGGAGAACTGAAAATGACATAGCCAGTATAGACCAGCCTTCATTAATGTTTTATGAGAAACAAGGCTGGTGATATTTTTAATTCTGGGTAAGAACCAGGGACACTCAGTACCACTAAGATGTTCATGCATCTAAGAAATGCTTGTACCTTCAGAGAGATGTACAGGCTGTAAGGGAAAGGATGTGGAAAGTTTGTGTGGGTTTCAAAGGTGTTTGCGCACATTTGAGTGTGAGGAATGCTGCCAGACTGGCTGGTACACTCCGCTTTGAAAACTATGCATTCCCCTGGCCCTCCCACATCCCTCAGCAGGTTACCAGACCCAAGCTGCCGGCCGCCAGCCTCTCGTTTGTCTACCCAGCATTCCAGAGGAATTCTTGGCACCACATGACTGGCTTTTAGCTTTAGGGACAATACTCACACGTCTTAGAAGAACTATCAGATCTGTGTCAACACATAATGTGATAGTGACATCCTCACTATCACCATTCACTTTTATATAAAATGCATATAAATTAATTTTTTTTAAAATAAAAAATAATGAAAGTGACGATTGAGGCTCACATTCTGCCTAACATCTCCTTTTGTATTCCACGGAAGAAAGAAAGTTGTACAGGTTTAGAACAAAAAGTTTGTTGTTGTTGAGTAATTCATTTTTGGGATTGAGTAATTCATTTTCAAGACTGATCTGGGAAATAGAAGGATGTCCACAAGAGCATACCCTTTGGGCATTCCTGAACATCATTCTCTCTGTTTTTACTTCAAAGGCATGACACCTAAGGTGGTTGACTTTCTGGTCAGCTAGTTAATCATAAATTTCAACCTTCCCAGACCTGTATCATCAAAATTAGCCACAGGCCTTCCTTATGAAATCTGAGAGCTCAGGCTGGAATGTGAAACGTCACCTGGTCACCATGGTTACATGTCTGTATCAGCTGCTCTTTGTCCTAGTTTGAGAGAAGAGGGTGTTTTGTGTTGTTCTCTACATGTAAGTGGTTGAGAACAGGTGTCTGAGGAGAACAGTAATAATCTGTTTTATGCGTAGAAGTCACTTAACACTCTCTGACAACCAAAGTCAGAATGGGGAAAGAGAGATTAATGTGTGGATTTACATATGACTTTGAACTTTGACATTGGGAAAAACAAGTGTACAACATTTTTGTAGCAAAGTGGTCATCTTCAGTGTATGTGTGTTTAATCAAGTGCACATTATTTTCTAAGATAATTATTGATTCACACAAAGGCTATGCTCAACAGCTCTGGTGACATAAGAAGCAATAAAGTTCTGCCACCTAGTGGTCACAGTGTTTAATGTTTATACTTTTACAAAATGATAATAATAATATAATAATAATTTCCTTGAAAGTGCGCTCAGTACTCTCTTCCACATAACTGTGCAAATGAATAGTAGGATACTTTTGAAAAATATGTTTTAATCCTGTACACTCATATGCAGTCTTCATTCATATCAGTATCCTAATAAAAGCTGTTTTATTTACATGAAGCTGGTCAGCAAAAATATACCTTTAAAACAGCTACTTTGCAAAAAGATTTTAGACAGTGTAGCTTTTTGAAATAATAATAATAAAAAAGAACTTTGTTGCTTGACCACAAAGTAAACTACAGATAAACAAAAATTTGATCTGAAAAGGGAGGTTGCGAAAAGCAGATAACTGATAGTCACGGCATTTTAATTCCACTACACATAAATTAATATTTGTTAACAGAATAACAATGGCATTTATTTAAGTTACCTACATGTTTCAGAAATGTTATCTGTTCTTCTAATTGTCTGGAACTAAAAGGGCTTTGAAGACTCAAGGAGGGACTTTGTGGCACTCAGTAAACATTTACAGAACTTCAAATATTGAAAGTATTTTATTTCAACACTCATTATTCCCTGTAGTTTACAATTCAGATATTGCTAGTTGTACTAGAGATCAAATGGATCAAGATAACAGATAGAAATTAGCAAGAGAAATAAACCATATTATTTCCCTATATGCGCTTTACCATACTTCAGTAATTTCAAGACATGCGGATGAAATATGTGCTAGACAAAAGATTCTATCAGCATTTCTGCCACTTTGCGCAATGTTTCATTTGTAACAATTCATTATGAAGCTGAAACTGGTTGGGCAACTTTGCTTCTGAAATTTCTTCTGTTCCTGTGCTGTAGATAAAGAGTTCATTGTGACACATACACTCACTGAGCACTTTATTAGGAATAGGAACACTATGGTCCTAATAAAGTGCCCGATGTGGTCTTCTGCTGTTGTAGCTCATCCGCCTCAAGGTTCGGCATGTTGTGCATTCTGAGATGCTATTCTGCTCACTACAATTGTACAGAGTGGTTATCTGGGTTACTGTAGCCTTTCTGTCAGCTCGAACCAGTCTGGCCATTCTCTGTTGACCTCTCACATCAACAAGGCATTTCTTTCAGCAGAACTGCTGCTCACTGGATGTTTTTTGTTTTTGGCACCATTCTGAATAAACTCTAGAGACTGTTGTGCGTGAAAATCCCAGGAGATCAGCAGTTACAGAAATACTCAAACCAGCATGTCTGAAGCTCCTGACCCATATCTGCATGATTTTATGCATTGCACTGCTGCCACATGATTGGCTAATTAGATAATCACACAAATAAGAAGGTGTGCAGGTGTTCCTAATAAAGTGCTTAGTGAGTCTATTTCATACATGTATCTGTAAGATATACATCACTCATGTAAGTCATTCTGCAGAAATCTTCATATAACAGAAATCATATAACCTCGCTTCTGTTTCAGGAACTCCAGGAATGTGATCACAGTTATCCAGAGTTGTGAGAGATTCACAACCCAATTTGAACATTAATGTAATTTCACAGCTAATTCATCACCTTAAATTAATGTTATAATTAGCAGACTGAGCAGTTATTAAATTTAAAGTTATTTATGTGATTATCCTATCTTTTGGTGCTATTATTATCTGATGTGAAACAAATGTAACAATGTCTACCTATTTTCTAAAAAGACTCTGATTGTCTGGCTAGTATCATAAAGGCCTCAAAGCTAGAGGAAGCTAGGCTGAAGGACAAAGGCAGAATCTGATCATCAGCTGTGCTGGTCTGAATGTACCAGGATACACATGTTAGTGGAAGTGTATACGATTAATGCGGTGGGACAAGTGCTCATTGCAACTACATTGGGGTCCAAAAGTCGGAGACAACATGGAAATATGGATTTTTTTCTTTATTTAAACTTGGGAATAAACATTACAAAATTAAAAAAAGTATAATATATATTTTTTATTTTTTTAAGATCACATTATTGCATTATAACGCCTTTGTATGTAAGTTAAGATTTCCATACTTACATTGAAGCACACAAGATGCTCTTTGGAACATTATCAAATCATTCTGGGATAACATTAACATGGATCTTTCCTCTTTGTCTGTCTGTGGTAATGTTTGTGGTTATATCTGAAGAACACTTTTATGCAGTAAATAAAACAGTTCCCCTTTAGGTAGAATTTTTTTACAGAGGTTCATAGTATGTAATAAGCAGTGTATGTGTGTTGAATCAACTGTTCGTTATTTTTAAAGAAATTCAATTTTTTTTTCTTTGTTTTTTATTTTTTTATTTTTTTATTTTTTTTACTTAACAATACTGGTGATGTATGAAACCATTCAGTTCTGCAATCTTGTGGCCATAATGTCTCATGATTTTACTTCTGTTATACTCTGTTATATATATTGTTTTCACATTGTAAAAATGTTTTTTTAGTTTAAAAAACTAAATACATAATTTGAATCATTGTACCTTTGTTGTAGGTCATAAATCAATCAAACAGAAACATAATTCAAATCTGAAAAGGATGTGTTGAGAAAAGCAGATAACTGAGTCATGAACATACTGTATATTAATGTATGTTAACAGAATAACAATGACATTACACATATGATGCTTGGATGTTTTATAAATGTTAACCTTTTTTCTTATTTGCAAGCTGCATTCCTCGTTTGCAAGCAGTAAAGTGCTTTGCACAAAAACACCAGCTGAGTGAATAAATGTAAATGTTCTCTCTCTCTCTCTCTCTCTCTCTCTCTCGCTCTCTCTCTCTCTCTCTCTCTCTCTCTCTCTCCCTCCCTCTCTCTCTCTCTCTCTCTCTCTCTCTCTCTCTCTCTCTCTCTCTCCCTCTCCCTCTCTCTCTGTGTGTGTCTAGAAAGAAAAAGTGTTTTTAGCCTGGCAGGCACTTAACGACCAAAACGGTGGCACACTGCAAGCATCAACAGACCTTCAAAGAGTTAAAAAACTGATTTCCTCATAACAACTGATTACTCCCACACATGCAATACATACACATTCATACAGTACTTGTAAATGCATTCCATTGTACACAGGGTGTAGTGACAGGTCACGGACTGAGCCTCTGACTGAAAATGGCATCTAGTATATGTGAGAGTGTTCTGGTGACTGGGTCAAACCGGGGAATTGGACTTGAGTTGGTTCGCCAGTTGGTTGATTCACCCTCACCTCCAGGTCAGATCTTTGCTGGTTGTAGAGACCCAAATGGATCAAGGGCACAAGTAAGAGAGCACAGAGAGAGAAAAACCTGTAAAAACCATATATTTTCATGATTTTCTTAAACCTTTTAACAAAAAGTCTTGTTTTGATTTGATTACATATTTCAGCAAATTCATTAAATGCCTATACACTTTGTGCTATACAAATAAGATCTTATCGTCATTTGTGGCACCTTTTAGTTTTACAAAGACAGAACAGATGAGTCATTGTGACACTGAAACTAGATGGACGACTCTTCTTTTGTTGTTCTTGTGCTTTAGATAAAGGGTGCATTGAGACACATCATGTGTCTGAAGGATGTGTTACTCAGTATCAGCTTATAAAGATATACAGAATATCTATATAATCTTCTGAATAACACAACCAACCGCTTCTTTTTCAGGAACTCCAAGAACTAGCTAAAAAACACCAGGATGTGGTCACAGTTGTTCAACTTGGTAAGAAATGTATGACCAAATAAGGACATTAATTCAGTTACATGGCTGATTAATTAATTAGTGTTATAATTAGCAGAAGTATCAGTTAAATAATTTAATATGATTTATGTGACTACCATATATTTTGATGTTGTTATTAACTTATATTAACCCTTGTGTTGTGTTCGTATGTGCTAACACCTTTTGTGTTCCCGGTCAAAAATAACCGGCCCACTAACATTGTTAATAAATCTCTTATACTGCATATATTATCCCAAGATATTACATTAGATCTTTTTGTCATCTTCTTTTTTTAGTAATTATGACAGGTTTTGTACTTCATTTTTAAACATATTTAAATATATATACAGTATATATATATTTACTGATAGAAGGATCAATTGAACTGAGCATTGTGGGGGGCACTCCCTGCAGGAAAAATTTAAAATATATTAATAAAACTAATTATGTAATAAATTAATAACCACTTGCTAGATCTATACAAATAGGTGTCATTTTAAAGCTTAGAATCTGGACTTTACAATGCATATAACTCATCCTACCAATTCTTAAATAATGCTTTTTAATTTGCCATTTTGTTATCACAACAATTATATTCAGAGCTGGTAAAAACATAAAATAGATGAGATTGCCATATGTTATCTATCATTGAAAAGGTCTCAAGGAGCAAATTTGTTTCACTCAGAGGCCAAACTGCAGTGAGTATTAGTGTATGAAATACCCACTGACACACATAAATATAATAAACAGGAGTGTCTTTTTGTCATGTTTTTCCTTATTACTTCCTGAAACATTCATATAACATAGATAATGACATATCGCAACATACAGCAGACTATCTCCATTCAAACGAGCCCAAACATAACATTATATGATAAGATCTTGAAATATTTCTTAAAGAGTGTAAATGGAAAGATGATGCACAAAAGGGCATGTTGTGTGTGTGTGTGTGTGCATGTGTGTGTGTGTGTGTGTGTGTGTGTGTGTGAGAGTGAGAGAGAGAGAGAGAGAGAGAGAGAGAGAGAGTATGTGCACATGTCCAAGGACTTTGTGTGCACATATCCACATATGTGCTCATCTAAAGGATTGGGATGCTCCTGAACACTTAATATTTCTGTGTTTTGTAGTCTAATCCATTTATTTCCAATGGCTGTTCACTTTAGATCAGGAACACTACAGGTAAAATAAAACCAATACAATTTTATGAAAATTATCTAAAAAAAACAAATTGTGTGTTCAGATACCCTCTGTGAATAAAATTTTTTATTCCAGCTGGATGAAATAAACTACAATTTTCAGGAAAAAAAGCTGATTACCCCCGTAATCAGTCAGTTTTTATAGAAACATTATACAAGAGTTAAACATACAGTATGTAATGTTTTTCTCCCTAATTTCTCAAAAGACACTGATTGTCCGACTAGTATAACAAAGGCCTCAGAGTTGATGAAAGCCAAGCTTAAAGAGAAAGGCCTGAATCTTATCATCAACAATGCTGGTGTGAACATCCCAGGATCCTTAGCGGAGACAGGAAAAAAGGAGATGGTGGAAGTGTATACAACTAATGTTGTAGGACCAATGCTCATTGCAAAGGTACCTTCAAGACACCTCCATAATATTCTTGTAAACGTGTGTTGTAACAGTTTCCTGATAAATGACACAAATACATTTGCAGGAATTCCATCCCCTCCTGTGCAAGGCTGCAGCTCAGTTTCCACATCAGACAGGCTTGTCTTGCAGTAGATCAGCTATCATCAATGTCTCCACACTGATGTCTTCCATCGCCATATGTCGTGATAATTTCTCCAGAGCTCCAATGTACTCCTATCGGATCAGCAAGGTAAAACTATTTTTCTGAAATCTCTCAGCTATCTATAATTGTCACTGTGTGTGTATTTGGTGTAAAGAAAACGTTGTGAAAGTTGGAATTGTACTGACTGTTCCTTCATTGTACTTCAGGCTGCCCTGAACATGTTAACCTGCTGCTTGGCAGAAGATTTTAGAAAAGATAGCATACTAGTTATGGCTCTGCATCCAGGATGGGTCCAAACAGAGATGGGAGGCCCACAGGTAATACAGAGCCTAAAGTAGGACTTTTCCTTTTATGTTTGCAAACAATGGCTAGTTTTTAGAATATTGTTGGTCGTACACAGAAAAAAAAAAAAAAACTGAAGTGAAGTTTACTTAAATAACCTAGGAAGCAGTTTCCAAGCAGAAATTGCTAGTTAATTTAAAGGGGCATTCAGTAGTTCTCTAGCTAGCATTAGCATTGCTCTTCTTTGTGTACTTTAAGTACCGACATGACAGTGGTGTTAGCAGTACTGTCATCTATCGATGTGGATAAGCATGATAGTCTCTGTCGCCCCCGCCAGCTTTGGAATATAATTTGCATCTGCAAAATGTCAGAGTTTGAGGTAATTTCTAAAGTTATTTATTACTACTATAATATAATTGCTTTGCCTAAAAACAAACGTCAGAATTCAAGCGAACAGACTTCTACAGTTAAGGACAGATTATTATTGTCCCTCATATCAATAATCTTTGGAGACTGTCTACATTTCACGTTATTTCTAAAGACAGTTATTATATTTATTAGAGAACTGCTTAGCATGAAATAAACCTCAATTATCTAGCGATACAGAATGTTATGGTAAAGGATAGATTACAGTTGTTTTTGATGATCAAATTTAGCATGTCCATGAATACTGTATTTGAAGAACTCGTTTTTGTTTCCAAGCAAACCAACGTCATGGTTTACTCAAAATCCACAACAATCATTGTGCCAAGCCACTAAACGAATGAAGATGTATGCCATTTCATAGAGGTGGAAATAGATGGGCCCTTACTATAGCTGTGATAACAAAGGAAATAAAATGACACATTGTTTTCCGGTTGCGCTTGTAAACACCGCTGAAAACTGTCCATTACTAACATACGTTGACTACACATGTAATTTTAAAAAGTTTGAGGGAAACTTGTATGAGTTTTCTGCAAATTCCACTGATACTATTTTAGAGAGTGGTCTAAACAATTAATAATGTCTTACCTGTCCAACAAAAAAGAAGCAACATTGGCATCACTACTCCGCCATCAAATCTTTCCACCTTGTGTATGCCATACCGATGTTTACTCTAGTTTTTTGCCTTTGCCGGTCTTTCTGTTTTCTTGCTTCTGATATTTTTCCCTTCTTTGGCTGTACAGCTACTGAATCTCCTGTTGTCTCTGCTGCTAAAGCATGATAATAAGTATGCTCCATTGTATTCTTTTGCTCTTTGCATCACCAAACAATACTGCGCTAAGCATAGCCAACTGAATCTACATAGGCGGCAGCCAATGAGCGTGAGGATTTTCTTCTTCGATGTTTAATGAAACACAGCAGGCCATGTCATTTCAACATGGCGAAACACACTGAAGGGGTGAGCTACACCATGTATAATAAAAACACTTTTTATAGAAAACTATTATGAGCACAGTCTTCATCTCATGTGAGTGTACACCATTCAGATCACTCTTCACAGAAACACAATTCATTTGTTAATGTGTAAAACTTTTTAAATTGCAAATTACTGAATGTACCTTTTACAGACCATATTTTCAAGTAAATGCTACACACAGTTCTTGGTGGCTTTAATAGAAATGTACCATTCTTTAAAATTGATAAAAGCAGATACAGAGCTGCGCAAGCAGATCTGAACACTTGCACAAAACAGAATCAGAATCAGAATGAGCTTTAAAGCAAAAGCTTATGCGCCATACCTCCCGCCACCACCCCTGTAAAATCATCTTCCCTTCTTATCGTGGCTGCTAATGGTTCCACGGCAAGACAGAACAATAATAGGGAAAGAGGGCAACACTGCTGGGTGCCCCTATGCAGAGTAAAATAATCTGAAATTAATCCATTTGTTTGTACCACCACTACTGGGTGTCCATAAAGTAACTTAATCCATCCACTAAAAGTATTCCCGAACCCATGTATTTCCATAATCTTAAAAAGATAATCCCATTCTACCATATCAAATGCCTTTTCGTGTGTCAAGTGAGATGGCCGCGACCGGAGTCTGATCATTCGCCACTGACCACATAATATTGATGAAACACCTAATGTTATCAGAAGAGCTTTGGCCCCAAACCTGATCTATATGTATAAGGGATGAAAGCCAGAGTTTTTGACAATATTTTTTACATCTAGTTGGATCAGGGAAATTGGACGGTAACTCTTACACTCACTTGGAGCTTTGTCCTTATTAAGAATCAGACTGATCCGGGCTTGTGTCATAGTTGGCGGAAGCTTTCCATCCTTTAATGATTCCGTATAAATTTCTAACAAAAGTGGAGCCAAATCTGTAGCATAAGATCTAAAAAATTCAGCGGCAAAACCATCTGGCCCCGGAGCCTTGCCTGTAGGTTATCACAGAATCAAGATAATTTTTTTGCTCATTCATCAATTTAGGGAGATCTTATGGTTCCACAAAGTTTCTAAAGTCTTCATCAGTAGATGAAGACGTGGAACTATAGAGATCAAGATAGAATTCTTTAAAAGCATTATTAATATCAATGGCCAGGGTTAGGGAGTAACGAAATATATGTAACAGGAATACATATTTAAAATACAAAATATAAGTAACTGTATTCCACTACAGTTACAATTTAAATCAATGGTATTTAGAATACAGTTACATTCAAAAAGTATTTTGATTACTGAAGAGATTACTTTGCATTTTATTGTCATTTGTTTCATTTAATATTTAGTCCTTTCAGATGGAAAAATGTATACATATAAATGATGCGATCCAAAGTGCATTTGAACAACGGTGAAACACAGGGAATGGTAGAAAAAACTCTATATGCTTTATATATCTAGCCAAAAGCTTCCCTGCTTTGTCCCCCAACTTAAAATATGACTGTCTTACCCTGAATAGCCAAAACTCCACCTTCCGTGACAAAATAGTATTATATCTGTATTTCAATCGGGTCAATTCTCTGAGGCCATCTGAAGACATTCGGCACTTCAGCTCTTTTAATATTCCCTTCCAACTCCACGATTTCCCGTGCTTTGGATTTTTTTGATGAATGAGGCATACTGTATGATCCGACCCCTAAGAACCACCTTAAGTCCTCCTAAGCCACGCCCACAGAGGATACTGAGGACCAGTTGGTCTCCATATAGACATTGATTTCAGCCTTTAGCATTTGTTGGAATTCAGGATTTTGCTAAAGTGATACATTATAAGTGCCAACTATATGATTTCTTTTTCTCCATATGTGGCAACACCTTTAAACTCACCAGGGCATGATCTGAGACTAAAATGTTTCCAATTGAGCAATCAACAACAGATGATAATATATATATATATATATATATATATATATATATATATATATATATATATATATATATATATTTATATATATATATATTTATATATATATAAATCTATTCTAGAATTTATCTGTAAGACCGAGATTTTTACACATCCTATGTTGCTCGTCAATTTTACACGTCAATGTTGCTCTAGGGGGCTTACACACTTTTGCTTCACTATGCTCAAGGACTTAGTCCATTAAAAAATGTAAGTCTCCTCCCAATATTATATCATGAGTGGTGCCAGCAGCTTGGAACATCCCTTCAAGATCTATAAAAAAGCACTGATCATCAGCGTTAGGTGCGTAAATATTAGCCAAAATCAACCTTTGCCCCTGAATTTCTGCTAAAACAGTAATGAATCTTCCTAATTTATCTTTAATCTGTTTGAGAGATTTGAATTGTAGATGTTTACTTATCAATGTAATGACTCCCCTGCTCTTACTTGAGTCAGTACTAAAGAAAATATGTCCACCCCTTATTTTCCCAAATTTTTCAGCTTCCTGCGGGGAAAGATGCGTTTCTTGAAGAAACACTTTATCATATTTCTTATGTTTAAGAAAAGAAATAACCTTCCTTCTTTTTATGGGGTGCCCCAACCCATTCACATTCCACGTGGAGAGAGACAATCCACTCATATTAACTTTTGACATTTTGACATATTAGAAAATATAGACTGTGTGTCAAAAATGACTCAATTACTCAAGATGGCGCCGAGTATGGCTGCTGCGTTGCGAGCTCCAACACAACATAGTAGTGTTTTGTTTGTTTTGTTCACAATTCTTATGTTTTTTGTCATGGATGTTGTCTGCCTTATTGTCTATGACAGACAAACACTTTTGGACATTGGTTCAGCAATTTCACACCGTAAACCGGACTTCAAATTTCTCAATGCCGACCCGCTGTTTACAAACACGCAAGCGGAGCCCTTTGTCTGGGCAGCATGGCTGCGGAAACACAAAAGGAAAAGGGGGAACAGAGCCGGCGTTCTCATCAGAGTAAGACACCATGAAAATTGACCCCCGCTACCCACTATTCTACTGGCAAATGTTCAGTCTCTGGATAACAAGCTCTGCGAGCTGAAAGCGCGGATCTTTTTTCAACGAGATACAAGGGACTGCTGCATTATCTGCCTTACGGAAACTTGGATGTCTGCGGAGATTCCAGACTCAGCCATTGAACCCACGGGGTTCTCTGTACACCGAGCGGACAGAGCGAAAGATCTCTCAGGTAAAATCAGAGGAGGTGGTGTATGTTTTATGATCAACAAATCCTGGTGTGATCAGAGGAACGTTCATTCTATCAAGTCTTTCTGCTCTCCTGATCTGGAATTTCTTATGCTTCTGTGTCGACCATTCTGGCTACCGAGGGAGTTTACAGTGGTCATTATCACAGCTGTGTACATTCCCCCACAAGCGACACAGACTGGGCAATCCAGGAACTGTATGGGAGTATAAGTGAGCAGGAAACCGCGCACCCTGAGGCCGCGTTCATTGTGACCGGGGACTTTAATAAAGCCAGTTTAAAATCAGTCGCACCAAAATACCACCAGCACATTAGTTTCAACACACGAGGGGACCGGGTTTTGGACCATTGCTACTCTCCCTTCCGGGATGGCTACAAATCCCTCCCCCGCCCACCATTTGGCAAATCGGACCACTCTTCCATTTTGCTTCTGCCCGCTTACAGGCAGAAATTGAAACAGGAAGCACCCACCCTCAGAACGATCCAGTGCTGGTCGGACCAATCAGATTCCATGCTACAAGACTGTTTTGATCACACGGACTGGGAGATGTTCTGGTCCGCCTCTGATGACGACATCGAGCTTTACGCTGATAGCGTAATGTGTTTCATCGAAAAGTGCGTGGAGGACGTGGTTCCCACCAGAACAATACGGATCTATCCGAATCAGAAACCATGGATAAATTACGATGTTCGCGTGGCACTTAATGTGCGGACCTCCGCTTTTAATTCCGGGAACGCAAAGGAGCATAAACAAGCCAGTTGTGCCCTCCGAAAAACTATCAGAACCGCAAAATGCCAGTACAGGAGAAAGATTGAAGGACAGTTTAACACCACCAACTCTAGAATCATGTGGCAGGGAATTAACATTATCACGGACTTTAAAGGGAATAAAATCTCCGCCATGAACACCTCTGCCTCTCTCCCGGATGAGCTAAATACTTTTTATTCTCGTTTTGAGGGAAATAACACCGCCCTCGCGGAGAGAGCTCTCGCGGCTGAAGCTACAGAGGTTAGTTCACTCTCTGTCTCTGTAGTGGATGTAACCCGATCCTTCCGACGGGTGAATATCCGCAAAGCCGCGGGCCCAGATGGCATTCCGGGCCGCGTCATCAGAGCGTGCGCGAACCAGCTGGCTGGTGTTTTTACGGACATTTTCAACCTTTCCATCTCTTTGTCTGTAGTCCCCACATGCTTTAAAACATCCAACATCCACTGTTCCAAAGCAATCAAAAATAACTTGCTTAAATGACTGGCGTCCTGTTGCTCTGACCCCCATCATCAGCAAATGCTTTGAGAGACTAATCAGAGATTACATCTGCTCTGTGCTGCCTCTCTCTCTTGACCCGTTGCAGTTTGCTTACCGCAACAACCACTCCACTGATGATGCCATTGCATCTACAATACACACTGCTCTCTCCCACCTGGAAAAAAGAACACTTATGTGAGAATGCTGTTTGTAGACTACAGCTCAGCATTCAACACCATAGTGCCCTCCAAGCTAGATGAGAAACTCCAGGCTCTAGGCTTAAACAGCTCGCTGTGCAGCTGGATCCTGGACTTCCTGTCAAGCAGACGCTAGGTGGTTAGAATAGGCAGCAACATCTCCTCATCACTGACCCTCAACACTGGAGCCCCGCAGGGCTGTGTTCTCAGCCCACTACTGTATTCCTTGTACACACATGACTGTGTGGCAACGCATAGCTCCAATGCCATCAAGTTTGCTGATGACACGATGGTGGTAGGTCTGATCACTGACAATGATGAAACAGCCTACAGAGAGGAGGTGCACACTCTGACACACTGGTGTCAGGAGCACAACCTCTCCCTCATTGTCAATAAGACAAAGGAGCTTGTGGTGGACTTCAGAAGAAAAGACAGAGAACACAGTCCCATCACCATCAATGGAGCACCAGTGGAGAGAGTCAGCAGCTTCAAGTTCCTGGGTGTCCACATCACTGAGGAACTCACATGGTCCATCCACACTGAAGTTGTTGTGAAGAAGGCTCATCAGCGCCTCTTCTTCCTGAGATGGCTGAGGAAGTTTGGAATGAACCGCCACATCGTCACATGGTTCTACACCTGCACTGTAGAGAGCATCCTGACTGGCTGCATCTCTGCCTGGTACGGCAATAGCACCGCCCACAACCGCAAAGCACTGCAAAGGGTGGTGCGAACTGCCAGACATATCATTGGAGGTGAGCTTCCCTCCCTCCAGGAAATATATACAAGGCGGTGTGTGAAAAAAGCTCGGAGGATCATCAGAGACTCCAGCCACCTGAGCCATGGGCTGTTCTCACTACTTCCATCAGGCAGGCGGTATCGCAGCATCAGGACCCGCACCAGCCAACTCCATGACAGCTTCTTCCCCCAAGCAATCAGACTTCTGAACTCTTGATCTCCCACGATCAAAATAAATCAGCACTGCACTTTATTACCCTTACTCTTATATCTCACACCGGACTGTCATAAATTATATTATTATTATATTATATTCTCTCTTAACAACTGACTATCAACCGACAGCCTGAATGTCAATACAGTACAATACTGTACATTCTATATATACTATATATACTTTTTTTATATATTTTTATTTTTTATTTTTATTGAATAATGTGTATCTATATAGTGCGTATTGTATACTGTACAGTGTATGTTATTATTTGTATATTGTTGAGTGTAATTATGTGTATATCATATGTTTAAATTGTGCTGTGTTAATTTGATGTTATTGTAAATTGGTACTGTCTCATCACTGTCACGACTGCTATGTTGATATATAACTGCACCCAAGAATTTCACACACCATTGCACTTGTGTATATGGCTGTGTGACAATAAAGTGATTTGATTTGATTTGATTTGAAAATAAAATTATAAAGACCACATTCCACATTGGTGCAACAGTCAACCCCCGAACTTTCCCCAGAACAAAAACAAAAAAACAGAAAATATAAAAACGTGCCCATTAACCCCGCGCACGACAGCGGCAATCAGCGTCCATCCCTCTAAACACAAACCGTCCATGTATGCCTACGAGAGCCCCTGCGACAACTTTGCCGTTGAATTGCTCAAGTCCGGTGTTTCTATACAAAAATGTATAAAACAGAATTACACAACAGAAATAATCTATAAAACAAACTCCAGCCAATAGGTGAGATAAACACAAGGAACATGTAGATTCATCCACATAACTGTCCCGAAGGCGTGTTCCTCCACAAAACAAACTCCAGCCTCTAGCGGAACCAGCACACACACAAAAAAATAAATATATATATAAAAATGGGCCATTCAGTTTCCTCGGACAGTCAAACGAATGTTTAGTGAGCCGGCCAATTCGGCCGTTACCTGAGTGGAATAGATGCCCTAATCACTCTAATGATTTGCAAGAAATATTCCACTAGGAGGCATAAGTACAAAGAACATGCAGATACCTCCACAAACTTTCCCTAAGGAGTGTTACTTCACAAAACAACTCCAGCCAATAGGCGGAACCAACACAAAAAGAAAAAAGAAGGCACTCAGCTTCCTCGGACAGTCAAGTGAATGTTCAGTGAGTCAGGTCCACTCGGCTGTATCAAGAGCATCACACAATAACTTACTCATTCCATTGACTTTATGAAGGACAATGCTTGTTGTGGGCATGTAAATGTTTTGTGGCCATCCTTAGTATCTATTCTCAATTTGGCCAGGAACATCAGTGCAAAAGCAACCTTCCGTTGATGTAAGAGTTTCTTGCATTCCTTGAATCGATCACATTTCTCTCTTGTCGAATTCGCAAAGTCTGGGGACAAGAAAATGCTGTGGTTCTTCCAAGAAAGCCTTCTTTTACTCCTCGCCTTGCGTAACACGAGATCTTTATCGGATGATCTCAGAAATGTAGCTAGAATTGATCAGGGCCTCTCTCCTTCAGTGGATCTCCGAGCCGGGACCCTGTGAGCTCACTCGATTTCCAGCTTATGGCCTGATATGTCGAGCAGACTCGGGAAGAGCTTGTCTAGGAATTTCACCATAACTCGGCCTTCTTCGTTCTAAGGAATTCCAAAAATTAGGATGTTGTTTTGCCAATTATGATTCTCAAGGTCTTCCAATTTTTCCCAAACGCGTTGCAAGTCTATCTTGGTCACTAGCGGATTAGTAGCTGATTCATATTCATTTCTCGACATCCCCCATTCTTGTGACCAACTCAGAGAATTTTGTCTCCATGGCAGTGATCGATCGACATATTACAGCAAAATCCTCCAAGTCCGCAACGACCTTCGCCAGCATTGCCGACATGCTCGACATTTGACGCTGAATCTCTCCCACCGCACTGTCTAAATTGAGTCCCTGGTCTGCGGCCCTGTCAGGGGTGTCAGCTTGAGCACGTAAGTGTCTTTTAATGTCTCCAGAGCCCAGGGGCCTAGGTAGCTCAGTGGTAAAATACACTGGCTACCACCCCTGGAGTTCGCTAGTTCAAATCCCAGGGCGTGCTGAGTGACTCCAGCCAGGTCTCCTAAGCAACCAAATTGGCCTGGTTGCTAGGGTGGGTAGAGTCACTTGGGGTAACCTCCTCGTGGTCGCTATAATGTGGTTCATTCTCGGTGGGGCGTGTGGTGAGTTGAGCATGGTTGCCGTGGTGGATGGCATGAAGCCTCCACAAGCGCTATGTCTCCGTGGCAATGCGCTCAACAAGCCACATGGTAAGATGCATGGGTTGATGGTCTCAGACGCGGAGGCAACTGGGATTCATCCTCCGCCACCCAGATTGAGGTGAATCACTACATGACCACGAGGACTTAAAAGCGCACTGGGAACTGGGCATTCCAAATTGGGTGAAAAAGGAAAAAAAAAAAAAAATGGATTTTGAATTCTTTGACATATTGTCTTCATAGAACAGTTATGGATCAGGGTGTATCGAATCTCACCGGTTTATGATACAAAAAGTATTAAAAACTAGCAAAGTGCACAGAGCTCACCATTCACACATCCGACCCTTGCATGGTGCCACGCAACTCCCAATTACCACTTTTTTCAGAGTATATCATAATTTAGTTTTTTCATATTTAAAGATTCAAGTCAAGGTCAAGTGGTTTGAACATCTTGAGTAATATTTACAAGATTTTACATGATTAAGATTGAACATCTGGTTCTGGACCAAGGGTAAAACAATAAAATATACAGTATATACTGTATAAAATGCATTTAAAATGTTTTAATAAGAACAGTTTTAATGTGACCTTCATATAAAATTTGAAACCAGTGCTCATAGTTAAAGGTGCACTCAGTAACTTTTGTCTTTGGGTCATTTTGGACTTACACTGACACCTAGCGACTTGGATGCAGCATCATTTAAAATCTTTTTAGTTTTCAGTTTCAGATGCCATTGTAGAAATGTAGCATTCAAATCGGGGTGACACTATGCGAAGGATGGTCGCTTAAAGGCGAGCTCCACTTAAACTTTGGTACAATTATGCTTTAAAGCAATATTAACTGGTGAGAACAGTAATAGTTTTGTTTGTTAAATTGTGCGGGGAGGGCAGGATGTTGAAAATTTAGATATCGTCGGCCTGTGGGGACATTAAAAAGTACTTACAGAAAAAGCACTTAGCTTCATGAAGTAGGTTGGGATGGCGAAACTTTCCACCCTGATAACAAGAATGGACGATCTTGAAAAACTGGTTGAGTTGAAATTGAACGCGCCCACAGAATTTTAGGTCAGCTTCCCGGGGTGGGTGACACTATCTATCCTGGCAAGATTCTTGCAGTCAGCTGACAGAGACTTTGTTCTACGAGCGGCAAGAAATAAAGGCAAGTTGTGCTGGGAGAACCACAACATCATGGTTTTTCCAGACTTTGCTAGATCGGATTCAAAGACAGTCAAACAATTTTGTTTCATTTTTTTTATTTTTTCTCTTTCTCCCTTTATTGACTTATTGTTGAGTTAATTTGTTAATTCTGTGGGTTCGATGTGATTATTTACTGGGGCTTATTTTATGGAATACATTTTTGTGCAATTTAATGGCACGGTTTATGTAAAAAAAACAACAACAAAACAACAAAACAAAACAAGAAAAAAAAAACACCAGACTTGAGCAATCTGGTAGCAATAGTGTTGCTGAAAATTTCATGAGTGTGCATGGACCGTCAGATTTCCGAGGGGATGGATGTCAGTTGGGACTTTTGTGGTTGAAGCGCATTTTATTTTATTTTTTCTGTTCTGTGGGTTATTCAGGATTTGATTGTTATATCAATATTGGAAAGTGGTCTATATAATTTTGCCTTGAGTACACAAATTATCATTACATGTCAATATGTCACATTTTAATATAAGTAAAATGTTTCCCTCCACGTGGAATGTTAATGGGCTGGGGTACTCTCTAAAAAGAAGGAAGGATGTATCATTCCTTAAGCTTAAAAAATATGATATGGTGTTCCTTCAAGAAACACACCTTTCATCATAGGAAGCTGAAAAGCTTGGTAGGGCATGAGGTGGGCATATGTTTTGCAGTGCTGTTACGAGTAAAAGCAGGGGAGTCATCACATTGATAAGTTAGCATTTACAATTTAATTGTCTCAAAGAGATTAAAGATAATTTAGGAAGAGTCATTATTGTTTTGGCTAAAATACAGGGGCAAAACCTTATTTTGGCTAATATTTATGCACCCAACGCTGATGATCAAAACTTTTTTATAGATCTTGAGGGGAAGCTACAAGCCACTGGGATCCTTCATGATATGGATTTTGGTGGAGACTTTAATCTTTTCATGGATCCAGTCCTTGATCATAGTGATGCAAAAGTGTGTAGACCCTTTAGAGCAATGCTGACACCTCAGAGGATGTGTTAAAATCTTGGTCTTACAGACATTTGGAGACTTCTGAATCCATCTGGGAGGGACTACACCTTTTTTTCATCAGTTCATGAGATTTACTCTAGATTTATTCAAAAGATTTATTTCTAAGTTCCATCTACCACTGTCTGCTCAATTGGGAACATTTTAGTTTCAGATCATGCTTTGGTGTATTTAGAGATGTTGCTACATATAGAGAAAAGAAAATCATACAGATGGTGCTTTAATACATCCCTTCTACAAGACCCTGAATTTCAACAAATGTTAAAGACAGAAGTTAATGTTTATGTAGAAACCAACTGGTCCTCAGTGTCCTCTGTGTGCATGGCATGGGAGGTGCTTAAGGCAGTTCTTAGAGGGTGGATATTACAACATGCCTCATTCATTAAAAAAGATCAAAGCACAGAATTCATAGAATTGGAAAAGAGTATTAAAAGTGCTGAAACAGAGCTGAAGCACAGAATGGTCTTAGAGAGTTGACCCAGCTAAAATATAGGTACAATACTATTCTGTCACAGAAGGTTGAGTTTTGATTATTCAGGGCAAGACAGACATATTTTGAGTCGGGGGACAAAGCAGGGAAACTGCTTGCCAGATACATAAAACAGAGAGAGTTTTTTTTTTCCACCATTAATTCAGTGAGGTCTTCTGGAGGCATTATATTTACATCTGCCTCAGATATTAATAAAGCCTTTAAAGAATTCTATTTCGATCTTTATCTTCATCTACTGATTATGATATTAGCAACTTTGTAGAGCTATTAGCACTTTTTAAATTGACGAGTGATAAAAAAAAATATCTCTTGACTCAGATATTACTTTGGAGGAGCTTGTTGAGGTAATTAAAGCCTTGTCAACAGGTAAGGCACCGGGGCCAGATGGTTTTTCCGCAGAATTTTTTAGATCTTATGTCACAGAACTGGCTCCACTTATGTTGGAAGTTTACACAGAGTCATTAAAGAAATGTGAATTTCCGCCAACCATGACGCAAGCCCTGATCAGTCTCATTCTTAAAAAAGATAAGGACCCAAATTAATGTAAAAGTTATCATCCAATTTCCCTGATCCAGTTAGATGTAAAAAATATTGTCTAAAATTCTGGCTAATCGAAGTAGTTACATCTATTATACATACACTGTAAAAATTTCCGTAATTTGAACGGTAAAAGACTGTAAAAATGCGACAGTCAAAAACCCTTAATTGGTAAACGTGTAGTTACCTTAAAATATACGGTACAAAATTTTTATATATTTAAAAAGACAATAAATGTAGTTTTGCTGAAAAATGTTGTAAAAATTAAATTTAGATGTAAAAAGTCTGATTTTCCCATATAATTAATGGTAAACATTTATATCATGTTTAACAAGAGAGTATGTGTACTTTTTATGGTAAATTATTTATCTACGGTAATTGTTATTAACAATAATCATGAGTTCCCAGAATTCGCTGCATGACCCATTACATTTAATTATATTTTATGGGAATAGTTATATTTCTACTTATTTTTAATATCAGCTATGTTCTTTGGGGTGTTCTGTATTATATTTGATGTAGTTTAGTTAATGTTCACTGCATTATTTAAATTTCACATGTGTCACCTTGATGATGTTAAGTGTTTGTGTGAGTGACACTGTCTCTACATGTTTACTGGTCATTGCTCCTGGAAGGACCACTGTTGGTGAACTTTATGTCATCATACCCTTCTGTAATTACTACAGTGATTAACAATACATTATAAAGTAAAAAGCAGATTTGTACAGTTTCAGAAGGTTAATATTAAGTGTATCATTTAATAACATAAATGGCGATAATGTACCGTAAAATGTGCAGGCATCAATATTACATCCTGTAAAGGCTGAAATGTGTTTACCGTATTTTTTACAGTGAATTTCTGGCAACCACAGCTGCCAATTTTTTACCGTAAATTTAACAGGATTTTTTTTTTTTTTACAGTGTACAGATCAAGTGGGTTTTATTCATGGTCGTAGTTCTTCTGATAATATTAGAAGTTTTATAAATATTATGTGGTCAGTAGTGAATGATCAGACCCCGATTGCTACCATCATACTTGATGCTGAGAAGGCAATTAATTGGGTGGAATGGGACTATCTTTTTGAAGATGTTGGAAATATACGGGTTTAGGAACACTTTTATTGGGTGGATTAAGTTACTTTATAAACAACCGTTAGCAGCAGTGCAAATGGATTAATTTCAGATTACTTTTCTCTTGGTAGGGGAACCCGGCAAGGCTGTCCTCTCTCCCCTTTATTGTTCTGTCTTGCCCAGGAAACTTTAGCAGCCACAATAAGAAAAGTGGATGATTTCCCTGGTGCTGTAGAAGATCTATGCCTATCCTCCACAAAAATTATTAATTCCTTCTCCAGATTTTCAGGATACAAGGTGAATTGGTCTAAATCGAAAGGGGGTTAAAGTTGATTCTTTAATCAATGAGTAAAAGTGTCAAATAATAGGACGTTTACTGAGATTAAGCGAGTATTATTCGGCTGGTCGTGTGATTTGAACACAGCAGCCCCCATGTGTGGACCCTCTCCATGTAGAATAAAACAGCTTATAAGGTTACTGTTATGACTGGAGTCTTCATTATAATGTTTGTGGTCATGATTTCCTAGATATTTTGCAAAATTACAATTCATGTCTTTAGGAGTTAAATTTTATTCAATGAGGAAAAAGTCACTGAGTGCACATTTTAAAAATAAATAAATAAATAAATAAATAAAAACACCCTTATATAAGTGAGTTCTCACATTCATCTCAATGCTTTTTTTCCTTTGTAATCCTTACTTTTTTGTAATTTTTCTCTGGTACCTACAGGCTCCCCTAACAACAGCTGAGAGTGTCACAGGTATGCTGAAAGTGATTGCAAGCCTCACAGATAAAGACAGTGGAACTCTTTTAGATTGGAAAGGCAATAACATCCCATGGTGATTGCTCAAGTCATCCGATGTTTCACATGTACTTCTACATTGTTGTTTTTCTATGTTATGTTATGTCTAAAGTATGTCTGAACATTTTTCTGTTGCAAATAAAACAGTTCCCCTAGCAAATGAGGTGAAATTCGATCACAGATGTTTGTAATACTGCAATGGTAAAAATGCATTTGCAGTCATCAATTTTGTGAAGATCTCATGAAAACAGGTTTCCTACTTCTGTGATTATAAAAACTGTTGTTGGTCATATTTGTATTTTAGACTTTCCAAAGTCAATAGGCTATCAGAAGATTAATGTTGAAATAGGAAAATTGTTCTTTTTGTATGCATATGTTTATTATAAAGTTATTTTATTGTCTTGTTTATATATAAAACACCGATTTTGACAATCAGATAATGGGTGCAGTGCGACCTCTAGTGTCAGGAGAGTATAAGCAATTTATCATTACAGCATGAGGAGCTTGGAGTGACAAGCATGATACGAGTTTTCCAACAAATCGATACCCTGTTGAGAAAACAAGTTATATATAGTAATTTCTAAGAAACAAATGTAGATTGACTAAAGCAATTCAACTGCTAGAAGACTCACAGATAATACCGTAGGTGAGCAAACACATGATGCTGAGATGCAGTGCACATCTCTTTAAAGGGATAGTTCACCCAAAAATGAAAATTCTCTCATCATTGACCCCGTTTACATGCACTTAAGAAAACGGTTTATTTCAGGGTTTTTGTAGAAAGCGGCGTTCTGAAACGTAATGTAAACGAGAACATGAGTTTTCTTATGCCACTTAAGGGATTATTTTCAGGATTTTAACCCTTTAAATGCAAGTTTGTTTACATAATGCCACTGTTGTTTTTTACACACACACACACACACACACACACACACACAAAAGTCTCAATACACACATACAAAACACACTCTGCCATCTATACCAACACACCCAGTTATAGCTGCATCATTTATTCAATTGGCCTGCAGTGCTTTATAATACAGAAAATAGGAAAAAAGCATGTATTTGCTCCATAGGCAAAACATGAGAAAAATGGCACCATATGGTGGAAATTATTAAATATTTAAATTTTTAAGCCAGGGCTCCAGAATGAAAGCATAATATCATAGAATTCATGATGTTATGATTTAATGGCACTGGGATCAATATTGCAGTTTAATGGGTTTCAATTTTGTCCTCAAGGTCCTGAGTGTTACTATTTTGTGTACACAGTGTATTATAGATGTATTATAGGAACTGAGGTTGAAATATCAAAATTCCCCCCAAAATACACACCTTTGGCAAAATTTATGCCGTTTGCATTAACACAGCCAAAATGATCGAAAAAATAAATAAATAAAAAAGACAAAAATGTTCACACAAGGGTTAAGAGAAAGCGGTTTAACACATCTAGGTTTCTCCCAGAGAACGCAGCTTATCTGGCCATGTAAACACATAAGCGGCATTCTCACAGGTTTTTGAAGAGTGCGCATGTGCGTGAACAGACTGGGGTAACACACATCATCGGATGGAGCTGAACAAGAAGTAAACAGCCAAAAGACTTCAACATTTACGGAAGTACAGTCGAGAAAGCACATACACAATAATTTATACTCATTTATAAACACCACTGTAATGCGCTCGTACATCGGGGGAATACCTGTGTTTTATTTAAGAGAGAAAACCCCACAATTGCTGCCCAATTCCGCTGCAGGTCACAACAGATAGTTAAGGAAACAAACACAGCAACCACTGTGGAATATACTGTTTGTAAATAAAGTGAAGCAACAGAGTGTAAAATAGCTAAATCTTTCTCAGATGCCGTGTTTGTTATTTACACAAGCGTCGCGGGGATATTACGTTGCTATGGAGAATGCTGCTTTCTCATAAAGCCGCATGTATACATGAGTTAAGAGTAATCCACTTATACAGTACATGTAAACAGGAACGCAGTTTTCTCTCAATAAGCCGCGTTCTCGCAATAGGCTTCTTTCTGGTGATTCACTCACCCCATGCCATCTCAGATGTGTATGACTTTCTTTCTTCTGATGAACAAAACTGAAGATTTTTAGAAGAATATTTCAGTTCTGTAGGTCTATACAATGCAATGGTGACCAGAACTTTGAAGCTGCAAAAATCACATAAAAGCAGCATAAAAGTAGTCCACATGACTCCAGTGGTTAAGTCCATGCCTTCAGAAGCAATATGATAAGTGTGGATAAGAAACTGATCAATATTTAGGTCCTTTTTTAAACTACAGTCTCCACTTTCACTTTCACATTCTGAAAGTGGAGATTTATAGTGATAAAAGGATTGAAATATTGATCTATTTCTCACCAAAGTGATAGCATCGCTCCTGAAGACATATTAAACCACTGGAGTCGTACGGATTAGTTTTATGTTGCCTTTTTGTGATTTTTAGAGTTTCATAGGTCTGGTCACCATTCACTTGCATTATCTTTTTTTTAATTATTATTATTATTTTAACTATGCCTTTAATAGTTTGAGATCGTGTGAAGTTCGGCAACATAAGCTATGTCTTGAACTAACATTTGTAAAGGTTTCGAGAGCTGCAGCAGTTTCTGTAAATTTCAGAAGTTCACAGAACTCAAAAAAGTAAAACTGTAAGCCAAGAGAGTCGTTACATGAATCAAAACAACAACAATAAAATCAAAACTTAGTTTAAAGTTTATTATTGCTGGTAGGTTGGAGATTGAAACTAATGGTTTGGTTTAAAGGTGACCTAGTAAAATCAATCAGTCTGACAAAAGAATCAAACGAGGCTCAATGTAGTGATTCATTGACAGGGATTTGAATGCTTTGTTGACGAGAGAACCGGATGGTATGCCCTGTTGATTTTTCATTAACTATCAGTTAGCTCGTGATGGTACTCCCGATTGTCCTGTAAAAACAGGGGCAGGCGGGTGTTTTTTCCTTTCGCGTTGAAAGTAAAAAAAGGAGGGTACGAGCAGACGCTTCTGGAGAGCGGAAAGTACGTACTGCATGAGCTGTTTGCCTTTAAGATTAATAACGACTTTATTACAATCAAGTTTACATCTATTTCTTCACACGGGATTTAGTCGCTTGGACAAACTACTCCACAGGTAGGAACCCCATTGTGGATAAATTAATGAGAATGTTCCCTGATGTTGAAATAATAATAATAATAATAAATAAATAAATAAATAAATAAATAAATAATAGTAATGGATGATTGGGTGATCTTAGCTGATTTAAGATGGTCTTAGCTTTTTTTTTTTTTAACCTTAGTTTTTTCTGCGGGGTTATTACTGGGAGAGTATCTTTTATAAACTTTTTAAATCATAAATGTATTTATTAAAGTATGTTTTGAGTACATGTCCACGACAACTTTACTTTTGATCATTTGCAAACATTCGCAAAGATTCGGTACTGTCCATATTTTAACATGAGACAGCTGGCTTTATTTGGAATCGTTTATCATTACTGTGCTGGTGCACAGGGGAGTTTTGCGCCACTCTGGGATATTCCCGATATTCCCCACCTATTAAAACAGTCAAGCAGAGGTTGTCATGTCAACAGAGGGGTTTGTTGACTGATATAGGGAGGGTCTGCCTCCCTGTTCTTGAGGAGAAAGTGAAAAAGAAACCATAGATTGGGTTCTAGTGTGATGATGACTGTAAGGATTGCTGTACATTGTTCATGTTAAGTTCTTGAAGGAACTAGCTTGTGAATTGTGAACATAATTCAGCCTTTCAATATTGCACAATTCTTCAAATGGTTTAACCAGAATCGAAGATAGTTGTCTCATACTCTTAAAGGGATAGTTCACCCAAAAATGAAAAATCTCTCCTCATTTACTCACCCTCATACCATCCCATATGTGTATAACTTTCTTTCATCTGCTTAACAAAAACGAAGATTTTTAGAAGAATATTTCAGCTCTGAAGGTCCATACAATGCAAGTGAATGGTGGCCAAAACTTTGAAGCTCTAAAAATCACATAAAGGTAGTTAAAAAGTAATCCATATGACTCCAGTGGTTTAATCCATGTCTTCAGAAGTGATATGATAGGTGTGGGTGAGAAATAGATAAATATTTAAGTCCTTTTGTACTATAAATCTCTACTTCACATTCTTCTTTTGTATTTGGTGATTTGCAGTTTTTGTGCATATCACCACTTACTGGGCAGGGAGAATTTATAATAAAAAAGGACTTAAATATTGATCTGTTTCTCTCCCACACTTATCATATCTCTTCAGAAGACATGGATTAAACCAGTGGAGTTATGGATTACTTTTATGCTTCCTTTATGTGCTTTTTGGAGCTCCAAAGTTCTGGCCACCATTCACTTGCATTAAGCTGAGATATTCTGTGTTCTGCAGCAGAAAGAAAGTCATACACATCTGGGAAGGCATGAGGGTGTGTAAATGATAAGAGAAATTTCATTTTGGGTGAACTATCGCTTTTAATACATTTGAATGTCACTCACTGATTAAAATAAGAAGCCCGTCTTAATTTTCTCTTCCTAATATTTGTTAAACCCCTATGACGTTCTTTCTTCCATAGAATGCAAAAGGAGATGTTATGCAGAATGACAGCTTCAGTCACTATTTGCTTTCATTCAGTGGAGAAATGATGCAATGAAAGTGAATGGTGACTCACATTAAGATACTGCCTAACATCTCCTTTTGAGTTCCATGGAAGAAAGTCACATGGGTTTCGAAAAACATAACGTTGTATAATTGATAACTGAATTTTCCTTTTTGACTGAACTATCCCACAAGGTCATCCTGCAGGGTCATCAGTGGAATTGTAAGATGTTTGCTCTTAGAGTTTTGGCCTCTGTGAGTATTTAGAACTTTGACAGAATTTGAAATAGCTTCAGCTGACAGACTATGCCACACTGTTACATTGTTATCTGTTATACAGAAACATTCCAGAACGTCCGTGATTGCCTTTTTTCTGACCATGTTTCTGTCCTCTTTATCGCTCAGCATGTATTTCACAGACAGAGAATGGTTTTGAGATGGTTTACTTTAAAAGAATGGATTGTTAACAATTAACTATAACTATCAACTGCTTACTGATATTAGAAATGTAGTCATGAACAAAGTCAGCATAAAATTCAGCTCTATCCCTCTGACTTCATAGACTACGGTGGCTCTGAGGTGTTTGCTCAGTGAGCCTATCCTCATATAACAGAAACCCTCTATGGACACATTGGAGAAAGAATCACCATTGGCTAGTACATTTTTAAATGATGTCATGAAATTGCATTTATAGTAATGATACAAGCTGTTGTCACTGTTTGAAATTTCATACATATTTTAACACAAAATATTCAGGTTGGAACCTAAAATGTGTTTATATAATTCCATATATAATATTTAAGTGCTACTAAATCAAATGTAATATGTAAACAACAACAACAACAAAAACATTAGGTTTATGGCACAGGGCTTTGCACAGGTTAGACACTAAGAGCCTATTTGTTGTTTCTTAAAGTTAAAATATTTCATAATATATTATTGCCCCTTTAAATATTTATATATTTAGACATTTATTACACTTACTACATTAATACATTTTGTTACATGTTTGTTCATATGCATAATTTGTACGATTTATAAGTATTTACATTGAGTTTATATGTATAATTGATATGGATAAGTGCTAAAATTCTGCCAGTTCCTTGAGGAAGAGAGAAGAGAACGAGAGAGAAGTTGCACGATTGTTTTTACCTCATCCGTGCAATATGTGATTAAAATGATTTTTTCTTTTTACTTTTTGATCAACAATTGACTGTAAATAACAGAAAGGATATTAAAAGAGACAAATATTTATTGTACAAGTTCTGAAATTCAAATCTACAGGCTCTCAAGTTTTGCAGCACTTTTGACTTCCATCCAACAGGCACGTTACTGGTCTGTAGCCATGACGTAAAACAGAGAATGTTGTGAAAACAGTCCATGGAAAAGTTTAAGCAAAATCATAGTTGACATTGTTAAATCCAATGCAGATTTAACTATGGCATATCACAGCTCAATTAAAGTGATGGTGACACCATGACAACTCAGGACCCACTGCAGCCAAATAAATTTCCAGTAAATTTCCTTTGAGTGCGCGCTCATGAGACACAACATGCAGTGAAAGGATCTTGGGTTTCCTAAACTTCTTCTCCGCCATGGCACAACTCAATCACTGGTGAGTGAAATCTGAATATTGACTATCCAGTGGCTAATAACAGACATGTTTTTATCACATAGTGCAAATTTTGGTCGCATATGCGAGTGATTTACTCGCAATGTAAGGCTGAACAGTCGCAGTGATTGAAGAAGGGCAATAGTGTTTATGTGTACAGTGATCTGCTGATTTGTGTTAAATGTCTTTTTCATATCCCACTTTAATATGCAAAGACAACTATAAGCAAGCCTATAAGTAGGTTGATTACATATAAAAGATAGCGGCATGTAGCGCTGTGGCTGTTTGTTTGAGCGACTTGTTTAGCCCTACACATCAAGATTGGCTCGACCAATGGCGAGAGTTTGGGGCAGGACTATCTGTTCGTACAACCAATGGAAGATGGCTGGGAGTTTCCTGGAATCTGTTTGAAAACAATTATTATTTTTGCAATTCTTTTTAGAGATGCAAAAAATACACACTGCAGCTTTAATGGACAAATAAATGCATCCATAGAATTTATTACTGAAAATACATTGATTTGGTTAAATGTTTAATTGAGCATACAGTGCATCCGGAAAGTATTCACAGCGCTTCACTTTTTCCACATTTTGTTATGTTACAGCCTTATTCCAAAATGGATTAAATTAATTATTTTCCTCAAAATTCTACAAACAATACCCCATAATGACAACGTGAAAGAAGTTTGTTTGAAATCTTTGCAAATTTATTAAAAATAAAATCACATACATAAGTATTCACAGCCTTTGCTCAATACTTTGTTGAAGCACCTTTGGCACCAATTACAGCCTCAAGTATTTTTTGAGTATGATGCTACAAGCTTGGCACACCTATTTTTGGGCAGTTTCTCCCATTCTTCTTTGCAGGACCTCTCAAGCTCCATCAGGTTGGATGGGGAGCGTCGGTGCACAGCCATTTTCAGATCTCTCCAGAGATGTTCAGTCGGGTTCAAGTCTGGGCTCTGGCTGGGCCACTCAAGGACATTCACAGAGTTGTCCCGTAGCCACTCCTTTGTTATCATGGCTGTGTGCTTAGGGTCGTTGTCCTGTTGGAAGATAAATCGTCGCCCCAGTCTGAGGTCCAGAGCGCTCTGGAGCAGGTTTTCGTCAATGATGTCTCTGTACATTGCTGCATTCATCTTTCCCTCAATTCTGACTAGTCTCCCAGTTCCTGCTGCTGAAAAACATCCCCACAGCATGATGCTGCCACCACCATGCTTCACTGTAGGGATGGTATTGGCCAGGTGATGAGCGGTGCCTGGTTTCCTCCAGACATGATGCTTGCCATTCAGGCCAAAGAGTTCAATCTTTGTTTCTCATGGTCTGAGAGTCCTTCAGGTGCCTTTTGGCAAACTCCAGGCGGGCTGTCATGTGCCTTTTACTGAGGAGTGGCTTCCGTCTGGCCGCTCTTCCATACAGGCCTGATTGGTGGAGTGCTGCAGAGATGGTTGTTCTTCTGGAAGGTTCTCCTCTCTCCACAGAGAAATGCTGGAGCTCTATCAGAGTGACCATCAGGTTCTTGGTCACCTCCCTGACTAAGGCCCTTCTCCCCCGATCGCTCAGTTTGGCCGGGCGGCCAGCTCTAGGAAGAGTCCTGGTGGTTCCAAACTTCTCCCATTTACGGATGATGGAGGCCATTGTGCTCATTGGGACCTTCAATGCTGCAGAAATTTTTCTGTACCCTTCCCCAGATCTGTGCCTCGATACAATCCTGTCTTGGCGGTCTACAGACAATTCCTTGGACTTCATGGCTTGGTTTGTGCTCTGACATGCACTGTTAACTGTGGGACCTTATATAGACAGGTGTGTGCCTTTCCAAATCATGTCCAATCAACTGAATTTATCACAGGTGGATTCCAATCAAGTTGTAGAAACATCTCAAGGATGATCAGTGGAAACAGGATGCACCTGTGCTCAATTTTGAGTGTCATGGCAAAGGCTGTGAATACTTATGTACGTGATTTTTTTCATTTTTTTATTTTTAATAAATTTGCAAAGATTTCAAACAAACTTCTTTCACGTTGTCATTATGGGGTTTTGTTTGTAGAATTTTGAGGAAAATAATGAATTTAATCCATTTTGGAATAAGGCTGTAACATAACAAAATGTGGAAAAAGTGAAGCGCTGTGAATACTTTCCGGATGCACTGTATAGCTGACTCAACTTGTGGGAAAAATAAACGGAAATCAGCAAGCAGATCAAACAGACCAGAAGGAAGTGATGTGTCTCTGGGGATGGGATCTTTGTACAGCATGTTACGGTCACCTACACATGCACACACACACACACACTTACACATAGCTAAACTACAAGAGCTATATGTTTCCCTTGATGTTATAGGAAACACTTTGTCAAGGCTGCAATAAATAATGCCTGTGCCATTAAACTGTCTTTAATTTAATGTACAACCTCATAGTCCTGAACTGTGGACTTGTGTTACTTGTCAATGTTTTTGGCAGCTGTTCCAGCAGGTCTTCTCTTTGACCCGAGTCTAGTAGTGGTCAGCAGAAAGCAAACAGCAGTGGGGGGAAAGCAAGAGCATGTCACGTTACATGTAGATACAGTATCTTTGGCCAGAGCCATGTTTTGCTGTCCGAAACTCTGAAAGTAGAGATTTCTTTTTATTATTCTTTCAGTTTGTTCTTCTCACACTTTCTCTTGTCCTCTCCAGTCTTTGTTGACTCTGTCACACATGTACCCACTGCTTGCTTTTTATCTCTATTCCAGTCCAACAAATTCCATACTCTAACACTTTAATGTTTAGCACTTAATATGCTAAAGATATCGGAAAAACATTTAGGAGTGGCTCATCCTTACCTTTATTGAAAATGTTATGGTTATGTTGGAGAACATGCACCCTTATCTAAAGGTATTGATCACATTTGCAAACAGTAATGTGCAGTTATCACTTTTGCAAAGGCTGATCAAGTTAAATCAATGATAGTGTTCAAGCATTTCAAAGCAAGCTATCAAAGCTGTCCTGTAAGGAATAATAGATGACGGACCATTGAATTATTGAAAAATAATGCACACCCCACGGTGATAATGTGGCCACGACGTGAAGCGGACAACGCAAAGCAGCCGTTACACCTCGGGTGTGTATTATTTTTCAATAATCCAATGGGCCAGAGTCAATAATTCTGCTTATACCACAGTAGACGAAAGAACGAGAGAGAGGGAGCGCAAGGGTGCTTTTCAACTGAAATTGATATAAATGTAGGATATTATAGACATTGTTGTCATCTTTATTCAATGAACTTATCAAGTGTTTTATTTTGTTATTTTGCTGTGGTAGCCTGTATGACTCTTTTAAATAATTTGGCGAAGTGATATGGAACCATAAAGACCTGGAACTACTTCATAGCCGTGTGTTAACTGGAAAATAATAGCTCACATTAGAACATCTGTCAACCAATCAGAATCAAGCATTCAACAGACCTGTGGTATTAAGTTAATTTATGTGATAGAAGTCCTCTAAATAAAGCATGCTTGGCAAACGAAGCCTTGTACTAAAAATACTACTTGCGGCGTTGTTTTAAAATTGATTCAGAAAATAAAGAATGTCACGTCCAAACCACACCCATGAGTAGTTTTAATCAGTCACCAATGATCTTCGACTATCTGAGTTTTCCTGGGTCACAAATTTCAAGGATGCACGCATGAACAGGAGAAATATCTCCAAATGAACACCTTAGCAAAAACAAAATGTCAGTGCATTTTGTTATAATTTTTAGGTGAACTGAAAGAAGCCTGTTTGCCCAGTAAGTTTAAATAAGACTTTAATGAACTAATTTATACACAACATTTATGTATCCAGGTTAGTACATTGAGATATAAATAGCCCTCCATTATAAGTGCATTATTGTAAATTCAATTTTTGTTTATTTTTACAAATTGAAGGATGAGTCAAAACAATTTTCGGTGGTAATGGACAGTGTGTTACAGATGGACCTTGACTAGCATTGAACAGATACAACTGTAAATAATTGAACGAATACAGTTGTAACTTGCATTACATGAACATTCCTTTAAGCTCATATTGTAGGGCATACCATATATAGAATGCAGAAAATATTACTTATTTGTGCAGTTTCATCTGGGCTTTATCTGTTTCCCATTTCTGGAACATTAAAACAGAATAAGGGCAGTCCAACTGGAATTGCCTTAATAACAAGGTTGGGTAAGTTACAAAAAAAGTAATCCATTACAAATAACTATATACTGTACTTCTTTGTACAAATTGTAATCAGATTACTTGTATTACTTTATTGAAAAAATAATCACATTACTAAAAATTAATGTTTTAAATGTATTCTACATAATATTATTAGAAATATGTGTAACCCATGTAATGTACTCAAAGGTAATTAACACTACATTTTGACTAAACATTTATTCAATTACAGTAACCAATTACTTTATCAGATTACACCCAACACTGCTTTTAAATAAAACATTCAATAAAATGTTTTGAAAGTGTCATGAAAGTGACTAGAGCCATCTTTACACTGCAAAGGTGGCACATAATCTGCTCCTGAATTGGCATAAATGCATTTACCTGCATTTAAATGCATTTAAATTGCAATTGCATAAATAATGTTATATTACATTTTATTTATGTTTGACATATAAAATAATCAATATAGAAATATGAAATGAATGAAAATATGAAATTATACATTTAATTATGAAACTAAATAATGGGAAATATGCTCTATCATGACAACAACTAAGTTTAAGGCTGCTCTGATGCTCCATTTCATTTACACAGAACCAAAGCAGCTTCAGAACTGCCTTTGATAATAGGGGCTGAGGTGGGTCAGAGCAGCCATAATTTAGTCTTGCTTTTCTGCAGAATTGATTCTATTTTTAAACAGAATGTTGAGCAGGCACAGAGCAGGATTAACTCAGCTGTATAAAGTAGACTTATGGAGTAAAAATGCAGTGATGTTTGCAGGTTCTGCAATTAGAGATGAACCTTAATGGTTAGTTAAAGAATGGACTGTCCATGACCATGCTACACAGTTCACATGAAATATAGTATCCAACATCTGAACTTATTGAACTGACACTTTCATTATAGTCAAGAACAAGCAAACAAAAAGGGAACATAATAATAGTTGTAATATTTCTTGAAATCTTTTTATCTCACACATTAACAGATATAAGGAATGTTGGCAGCAACGTCCCTATTGTTTTCGAGGGATAGAGAGGGAGGAAGTGTTTATTGGTACAGATGTACAGGGTGACAGAGAGAAGCGATGAGACCATATCAGCCTGATGAGCTTCTTCCTTCCAAAAAAACTGCCAAATACACTCAGGGAATCCCTGAGTGCTGCCAGAAAGTTATAAAAACACATCAGAATCTTTGAATGATGTGTCTTTGTTATTTTTGTATGAGTAGAGCTTTTAAAACATTTATTTCTATTTTTGAATATTGATAAAATAGGTGGTGGGTTGTGTATTGTAATAGGCCATGTGAATTAGCAATCAACTAATCAAGCACCAATCAAATCAATCGAGCATCAATGGAGTTAGCTTTTTTTGCGTCTTAAATCTAAACATTCCATACTTCAAACTCACTCATTTTGAAATAAGTCTCACACAAAGGATTCTTTTCATCAACAGATGTTTCAACAGTCCAAAAATAAAGACTTTTATCTACAGTCTTGAGAAATTAACTGCTCATAGAAATCTGATTGCAGTGCAGCCTGTCTATTGGTCTGATCACACATGGAGTGACAGCATTATTTGCTGCAGCCTGGTCTGTCATAAGCATTGGAGGCCAATGGCCTTGTGCCCTTCCTTGTGCAAAAAGGTCTGAATGATGACCTTACCACTACAGGAACAGAGTCAGTTTCACTGGAATAAAAATATCCCACACCACCATTTGTTTTTGTTCCATATGCCCTAATGTGCTTTTATGTCTGACTTTGAAATTAAACATATGAAACAGAATAGAGATTTTGAGTAATATGTGCAATACAATTGTAGGAAATGTTTGGTCATGTTCCCTCTGACCTGCTCTGATTATATATGTCTGTTTTGGCCTGAAGCTTCCTGATAAAAGGGCAGTTTGGACAATGAATAAACAGTGCAGCTTGATTCCACTTCAAAATGACCTTCCAACATGTTCCTGTAATAGCTGTGTGTGTGTGTATTCATTTTTAAGTGGTATTGGTTTCAAATACAGTTTTAATGTTGATTGTGTGTGTTGGAAATAGCATACTATCATAATACTTCGGCAGTATGCATGCATTTGCTAAAATGTGCAGTTTAGGCTACAACAGAGCATACTGCCAGGAATACTGTACCCCACAACCTAATGTGTGCAACGTGACTTTCCATTCACAGTGTGACAAATTAACCAAAAAAATTTCCTTGACCCGTTACCCATTATTTGATCAGACTGCCAAGAGTTGAGACATTTTTGCACAAAATGGATAAAAAAAAAACTCCAATGTAACCATTTATTTCCAAGATGATAACTGGTCACCCCTCACTGAATTAAGCATGCAATGTAATGTAATGAGTTCATGTGACATTTTAACGTAGTGAGCTTATGTGATGGCAATGTAGAATACTTCTGTTTGAAATGTTTTTTTAATTTTTTTATATTAAGCAGTATACAGTATACTATTCTAGTACACTACAGTTCTCTCTGAATATCTCTTATCCAGTGTATTTTCAGCATTTAGTTAATTTCTGTTGCAGAATAATTGAAGCACACCCTCAGGACACCCTCTGCGTGTCAATGTTCCAATGATTAAATAATTTGTTCATACACTCGCACTGAAATTTATATACAAGTTTAGAAGTCCTCCTCTCTATATTTGTTAGCATTTTTTCATCAGCTGTTTGGTGCATGTTAATGGGTGAAGGCATCTGCTCATTTTTTGGCAGCACTTCATGTGTTAAAGATTATACATCCATATTTATATATGGTGCTGTGGAACATTTAGGCATTATAGTTTATGGTAACGATTAATGTTCAAATAGAGTTAAAAGAATATTCCAGGTTCGATACAAGTTAAGCTCAATCGACAGCATTTGTGGCATAATATTGATTACCACAAAAATTTATTTTGACTTGTCCCTCCTTTTCTAAAAAAAAAAAAAAGCTAAAATCTGGGTTCCAGGTGAGGCACTTACAATGGAAGTCAATGGGACAAATCCGAAAACGTTAAAATACTGTCTGTTTCAAATGTATAGCCAGAAGACACAAACAAGATGTGTGTTAACATGATTTTAGTGTGATACAATTGATTACTAACCTTTTCTGTGTAAAGTTATATACAATTTTACAACTTTGTTGCCATGACAAAGTAATGTCAACCAACCCTAAAACCCTAAAATGACTGTAAAAATGACAATTTAAACAAGTCTTTAAACCCTCCAAAAATTGGCCCCATTCACTTCCATTGTAAGTGTAACTTTGTAACTTTGATTTTTGAAAATGACAGACAAGTCAAAATTATTTTTTGTGGTAATCAACATTACGCCACAAATGCAGTTTATTGATCTTAACTTTTTGCCAATTGTATTGAACCCAGAATATTCCTATAAATATTACAGTTTCATAAGTATGATCTGCTCTTAACAGTCTGGCCTTCACTTCCACACTGCCTGCTGTTATTCCCCTATTCACTCACTGTGTAGAGCTGAAGACTGTACATGAAAGGCCTTGTTCAGTGCTGTATTCATGCTACAGAAAAAAAAAAAAAAACAGAACAAAAATCAAGCACAGTTTGGTTACCGACATACACTTACTGTAATAAAAAATTCAATATAGTCAAATCAACAAATAAGTGATGAATAAATGAATTAAAGAAAGCATTGAAAATAGCTGTGGATTATCATAATGTGTTGATTTTAAATGTTTTAATTTTGCTAATAGAATGTGAACTATTTGTGATACATATAAATGTATTTATTATTATTTACAATGGGAGGCCTTGTTACCATTCTCTCTCTGTTCTGTGTTTATTGGGGTATTAATAGAGTAGTGCTTTAATCACCATAGACATTGAAGGTGATGTTAGAATCTTGAGTCTGTGCATGTCAGACATGCTGCATTATTTTTTCAGATTGTCCGGTGGAGGGCAATGTTTGCTCATAATCCATTGGTCTGATTGTGTTTCTAGCTTTGCCTTTGTGGTTACTGCCATTAGAGCAAGTGGTCATGACTCATGAGCCTCATGTTTGTCTAATTCTCTAATTTCGTCTAAAATGAGATTTTAGACCAAATGATATATATTTTCTAACTGTCTAATTTAGACCTTTTGAGCTTTTTGTGTCCATCTCTTTGTTGCATTCTAATATATTGTATTGTCTATTTGAGATTAATAATGGACAATCTATTTTATTAGGACTAATGTTTAATGTTTTTTTTTTTTTTTGTCTCCATTCTTATTTTCCCTTCCTCTCTGTCAGAGTCAGTTTGAGAGCAATGACCATGTGGGGTTTTCTCCAGTCTTTACCACTTTACCAAAGCTCAGCTGTTTATGTATTGTGACGTAAGTGGAAAGAGAAACAATCAGGACAAAAGCACCTCAAGTAAATAAAACACCTGCACAACACATCTGACTATAATGAATGCTTTGTTGAAGGGAGTGAGGCATTCTATTGTGGGTGCAGAAAGATAACATTCAGCCTGCAGGGAAAATAGCTCTATTTTCGTATCTCTTGTTTTCTGTTTTTCTGTTAGAAAATGATCAGGCACAGTGACACAAATGTAGACATTTTTTTAAGGAACAACTGATGCACCATCCCACACTTTTGTCTCATCTACATGTAGACCTTGTCCACATTAAGAATAAGTTTATGTTCTGTGTGTTATCTTTTTGCAAAAGGAGATGCAACTTTTTATACTTTTTTCAATTTCAATCATCGATATTTTATTTAACTCTCAATGGAGCCTATATCCAGTGTTGGGGAGTAACGGAATACATGTAACGCGATTACATATTTAAAATACAAAATATAAGTAACTGTATTCCACTACAGTTACAATTTAAATCACTGGTAATTAGAATACAGTTACATTCAAAAAGTATTTTGATTACTGAAGAGATTACTTTGCATTTTATTGTCATTTGTTTCATTTAATATTTAGTCCTTTCAGATGGAAAACATTTATACATATAAATGATGCGATCCAAAGTGCATTTGAACAGCAGTGAAACACTTTCTTATGATGTGTTACATTCATACGAGCAGACAGAGAAGTAAGTTTGAAGTAAGTTTGGAGCAGAAGAAATAGAAATAAACCTTGTGTAAATTGTCAGCTTTATGCTAAGCTAAAATGCTATTTCTAGACATTTTACATGCACGTTACCAGACATGATCATATTTTTTTATCAAGAAAATTCACTTTAGATCATAATTCCTTTTTTTCTAGTAATACCTTTGATATTAGGGCAAAAATCATAATCTTGATAATCATTTTTGTATCGTTTTCCTGTAAAAATATCTAAAAATCCTTAAAACAAGATCAGTTTGATTTATCTTGTTTTAGGAACAACACTGCATAAGATATTTAGGTTTTTCAGAGAATGTATTTTTAACATGTGTATTTTGTCTTACTGTACTGGCAGAGTTTTTATAGTCAAAACAAGTGAAAAAATCAACCAGTGCTGAAAAAGTAATCCAAAGTATTTAGAATACGTTACTGACCTTGAGTAATCAACGGAATATGTTACAAATGACATTTTACAGCATGTATTCTGTAATCTGTAGTGGAATACATTTAAAAAGTAACCCTCCCAACCCTGCCTATATCTGCATAATCTAGTCTCTGATTTTCATGTCAGCTTCTGTTGCCCAAAAGCAGAGTGTGATGGAAAAGTTTTGAATGTATAATGTATTATGTTATTAGTTATGTTATCATGACTGTGTGTGTAGTGATTTAACAAGTTGTAAATAGTCTTATAGCACATTTTAGGTAGGGATAGAGCAGGTCAATTCAAAAGGAGATTGGAGAAAATGTTTTTTTACAAAAAAGGCTAAATTCATTCATATCCAGAAATCTATTGACCTTCCTTATAAGTTTAACAATTCAACATATATAAAAGTCAAGCTAAAGCTTGACTCAGAGAAATAATAAACATAAACTTTTTAGGGCATTACAGTGCAGAGTTAACAGGAAGCACCTCAACACCAGGAAACAGTCACAAATAAATACAAAAAAGAAAATGCAAATGGCTTCTTTCTGTTGCCTTCCTTGTTTACAGCTGTTAATAAGGCAGAACTATATTATTTGGTAGGACACTTGTCATGCTTTTGCCGAGCAGAAGTCAGAAGGGATTCTAAATGCAGAGAGTGAAACAGGGAAAATATTCTTTTATTTATTCACATGAAGGCAGCAGGATTGAAATACATTTTTTAAAGCTTATGTAAATTTCTGTGCCACTGTAGTGCCACCAGACGGAATTGCAAAACTAATAACTGTTTTCAAATAGTTTTCTCAAACACTGCCCTCTCTCATACATTGGTTGGATAAACAGATATCCATCTCAAAATCATGCCACTGGTTGTGCCAATGTTGCTGTATCAAGTTAGTTGGGATGCTCAAAAAAATAGAGCAATGTTTTGATAGCACCACAATGTTTACACTTTTCAGGGAAATTAACTTGCTAATGGCTTATCTGTCCCTGCATGTTCTGATAACATCGAATAAATTCACACTTTTGCTTTTATTTGCACTAAGGAAGCATTGAAGGCACCTGATTTAAATTTTTAAACCTTATATATGTATCTTTTTTGTTTCCTTCTTTCTCTCTTTCTTGCTCTTCTTCGTGAGTGGATCAGCTCATGCGAAAAGTAAATGTGCATGAGCTCACTGCATCCCCAATGCAGGCTTTGCTTTCACTCTTCACTTTCTCTTTTACTTCTGCCCCTTTTACTTCTGCCTCCCCATTTCTACCCCTTTCTCTCTCTTTCATTGCCATCACTTTTCTCAGGATAACAGACACTCAGCAGTTCTTCACTGGCACTGCTATGAAAAGGAACATTAAAGAAAGCTTGAGTGAGAAACCTTTTGTTGGCACTTAATTACCGGACCTGGATCAGGACCATGCACCACAAGTTTTAGTTTCAGGAGAATAATCCTACAAATGGCTTACTTATAGTTATTTCTGCATATTTAAGGGATAGTTCACTCAAAATGAAACATTTTTCATCATTTACTCACCCTCATGCCATTCCAGATGTGTATGACTTTTTTTCTGCAGAACACAAAGTTTTTTAGAAGAATATCTCAGCTTTGTAGGTCCATACAATGCAAGTGAATGGTGCCCAAATTTTGAAGCTCCAAAAAGCACATAAAGGCAGTATAAAAGTAACCAATTAGACTCCAGTGGTTTAATCCATGTCTACTGAAGAACAGACCAAAATATAACTCCTTTTTCACTATAAATCTTGACATCAGCAGTCTCCTTGGCAATCATGATTTCAAGCTCGATTACACTTCCTAGTGCCATCTGCGCATGCATCAAGCACTAGTTAGTGTAATCGAGCTTGAAATCATGATCATGCCTAGAGACTGCAATGGAAAAATGTACAGTGAGAAAGGAGTTATATTTTGGTCTGTTCTCACCCAAAATGTATTAGATTGCTTAAGAAGACATGGATTAAACCACTGGAGTCATACGGATTACTTTTTAAGATGCCTTTATGTCAGGGGCGTAGCAGTCATAAAAGTCATAAAAGCCCAACTCTTACAGTGCAGAATTAATATTTTACAGTATATATTAATATGTAAGTATGATATACTTGTATTTGTAGTATTTTAAAGATTCAAGTATTGAAAATTAATTGCACAATTTTGCAAAACTAGCTGCAAAATAAAGGGCATGTTGTGGAGCACTTGCTTCTGTTTCACACATGACAATAAAAGATTGAGCACAAGCTGGTCCTGAATAAATTATTTAATCAATTACAATAATGACAATTGTGCATGTGCACATTTTTATTTTTTACTCTGTGCTTGTGCATTGTGGGAAGTGGCTCCAGTGATTTGATTACATTCACCAAATTTCATTCAGATCCATTTAATGATTCATTCAGTGACCATTTCTGGTGATGCCAGAAGGTGGTGACAAATGAGTGCCTTTTGTGAAATTAGTTAGTCACTGAATCAATGATCAAAAGAAAATTTTAATCCTTTAAAATGTGTATGTCTACAGACCTACAAAGAGACTTTAGTAGAGGTTTTAAGCATTATAAGAACAAAGTAAATCAATTAAATCCCTACAGTGAGCTGCTGAGTATGACTTTTATAATAACAACAATAATAGTCTTATATTATTATGAGTTTCAATAACGTCCATACGTTTTGTAGTGAGAATCCCACTGACACCAAAGTATGTGGTGATTTTTGATCACACGTCACTTAAGGTGTGTATGTGTGTGTGTTTATTAATATCAGACGGCCCCTCCCTCCATCCTTGGGCACCAGCTAAGGAGTTTCACTTTAACAGTAAAAGTGAAATTCCAAATGGACCATTCAATAAATTAGAAATATGTAGTTGGAGGGAACTGGTCATCTGGTTAATCAGAAGGATTCATGAGATTCAGCCTAACCCTTTAGAGCTCTTCTGCATCATCAACACAATTAACACACAGTTGTAATAATGTGAGTTTTATTTACAAAAAGATAAACAAGAATAACTAACAAAAACAACAAAATGGTAGTAATATGCTAAAAGATAAAATAAACGAGTAGGTAAATAATGTGCATAGGATGGAAAGATGCAAGTGGTTGAATTGGATGTAGCAATGGCAAAGTATGACTATTATCTTATGAAAGATAATGTGGTTTCTCTGTTAATTCTTAAGGTGAAAACCTTATTCCTATTGAAACAATAACTCAAAGATTATTTGCAAGACATTTGATACACAGGTTATGCAATCTAAAGAACATTAGAAAATCATAAACTGATAGTATACACTAATGCCAAGTTCTCTGGAAAGAGGTTTAGTAGTGATATTTATTTTTGCCTTGATCGATCGATGAGTTCGGTGACCGCGACGTCTTCCACTGGGGCTCAGAACCACGTTACAGTGGGGAAGGAGCTGGATTCCATTTCAACAGTCTTGGACACAAAGAAGCTGAGGAATGCTGATCTCCTGGAAGCACCGAGAGGTTCTTGCAATCTGGAACACGCAGATATACTGCCATTATGTTGGTGCACGATTCATCATCTGGAACACACAGATGCACGAAACTTGAAGAGAGGGTTTGCTTGCCAGAACTTAACCTTGTCGCTGTTATCTCTCTGGTATAGGGATTCCGAACTTGCAGTTGCAATAGTCTCTTATAGAAAGACTTGGTACTTGGTCGATCTTCTACTGTCTCTCGGATGGACACTGAGGACAATGGATGATCTGTTATCCTTTCTCTCATGGAGTGATACTTAGCTTGTTGGATGGTTTATATTCTGTTACATCTCCTACCACTCAGGCCAGTGATTCAGAATGTTCATTATTATTCTGTTATTGCCTCTCTCGTAAAGTGAGACCAGAACAAATGTGTTTTAGAAGTGTATCCTGTTAATGACCCTCTGGACAGGGACTCGGGATGTTGATTATTATCCTGTTATTGCTCCCAAACTTGAACAGCCAGGAACTCAGAACAAAGGTGTGGTCATCCGGAGGATAGTTTTATACCTTCCTGATGAGCAGAAAATTTAAGTTTGTCACTTCTTGTTTCAGGGTTATGATTGGCTGCTGAGATTGGAGGGGGCCCATTCAGTGTGGCTCACCCTCCCTTCTCTGTGTGGAACATTTGCATATTTTAAAATACATAGTTAGAACAATGTCTTTAAAGTGTCATCTATGCATTGTTCCTTTTCCAAACCTCTTCAAAATACTCTTTGAAGATATAAAGACCAAACATGATATTGAAAGATTAAATATTATGCATGCATTAATTTATACCACAATAGTTCAGTTTGTGTGAACTATTGTGCTAATTGAACAACTGCAATTTACATAAACAGTTCTGTGAACAATCATGGAGTGGATGTGTTGCAGTTGGTGTCCATGTTAGGAATAAAAATTTGTGTGTAAAGGTTTGTCTTTGTGGTTTTTTGTTTCAGCTTTTGCAACATAAAATGTTTAAAATGTTGCTAAGACACCACCCATGAACCAATGAGAAGTCTTCTCCAATGTCTTGGAAGGTCCGGGGCCTTACTTTCTGAAGTATCTGGTAGTTGTCCAAGCAGCTTATCTGGTGGCTGTGCTTGGCATTTGTTTGTGTTGGTCCTGCCACGATCCAATCAAAATGGAGCCACTCTTCTTTGCCTTGACAGTTAGGGAGGGGCTCTGCCATAAACTGATTCATGGAATGTCATCTGGTCTGATGGTTCACCACAGTTTTCATGTATAAAAAGCATCTACATATCTATTCACTTCAGTAAAATGCCTAAGTGTTCTAAGAATACAGCAGATCCTTTTTTCTTACAGTTTGTCGGATGTACACCAAAGTAGAGGTAAAAAACAGGAGCTGATATTAAAAATATCTTTATAAATTTAACACAAAAAAACTGTCAGGAATCAGCAGAGGCAGGACCTAAATGCAGAGTAAAAAGGGAATTTATTTAAACAAAAAACAAAAAACAAACAAACATAAACTGCCCGAAGGGGGAAAAACGCAGTCCAATGCAGTCACCCTCTGAAGTGGGACTGGGGCAGACGAATACGGACCAGGACCGACCAGAACTGACAGAATAGATCAGGTAAAGGGAACAGGACCGATATGAGATGTGAAACAAGACGAACTCGCACTGGACAGCACACACGAGGAGACTAAAATAGGGAGAGAAATCAAACAGGTTAACAGACAGGGCAGTTGTGACTAATGAACTAATAAGCAAACAAAGAGGTGGGGAATGACGCAAGACAGAGAGACACGCAGCAGAACAGAAACAAAACAAAAATATGTGCTCTCACAAGACACAAAGACCTCATGAATTTCACCTGTGATTGGCTGGATGGTTGCTCAATCAGCCAAAAGTAACAAAACGCAAAGAATACTGTATACAAATCCACCATTTGGACTTGGTATGGGTTTAGCTTGAAAAAGTGCGGGGTACCAAATCACCTTTTTAAAGAGTGCGGAGGATGTGTACCCCATGTCCCCCGCGGCTGCTATGCCCTTGCTTTATGTATTTTTGTAGCTTCAATGTGAGAGACTTTTTATTTTTGGAGTGAAATATTGCTTTAACCTCCTGAGACCTGGACGAGATTGCTGTGTGAATTTTCTATTTCCCTTTATGAATTGTAACTAGTTGCACCTGATAACCATGCAAACAAATTAATTTCTAAGAACAACAAATAGTTTGCCAGTCGGTATGTTTTGGAATTTTTAATTAATGCCAAGCTATAGAAAGTCAGCTTTGTGTATCACATTTTATATTACATTTTTTTTTTCTATTTTGGCAACAAAATCTCAAAGTTCTCTCTCTGCATTGTTAAACAAAATATAGCATTTCCATCACTAAGAAATGTATACATACAATAAAGTTACCAATATTAAAATTAGGGATGTGCGAGACTAGTCAATTAGACGGTTCTGAAGCTGCTAGTCGACACTGGAATTACTAGGAAATGTATAGCATTTGAAATATCAGAAATGATCTTCATCAATTCTGAATCAAAGTAATGGCCAACATAGTCCAATGGCTGCCAACCATGTTGAAATTGAAATGGCTTAACCTACAGAGTTTTTTGTATGAATGCACTGATCTCAGAACAGTTTGAAAGGCACCTTATTTTAATCTTATCTCCAAATACAACCTTCGAAGGCAGCATTCCCAATGGTGATTATGCCCACTGGGTCTAAATATAGTCCCAATGTCCTCGTACAAGGACAAAGTAATCAAGTATGTTTTCTCCTGATAAATCACTGACATTTTCAAATTGGCACATCTTCAATGTAAAAACTTAATGAGGTTTCTTACCAGATGCACTTTTGTTTGGTCTGCTCACACAGCAGCATTTTACTGCAATTGGCACCATCTTGTTTTGTCATATGATGTCATGCTTTGATAATTTAACCATTAAATGAAAGCCTAAAGTCTCCTGATATGAGGATAGTCGGTTTAAATTAATTTAAATTATATATAGGTTACAGGGAAGCCAAAATTAAATGTCCTGTTATGAGGATGCAGGGTCGCACAAGGTTAAGGTGGAATAGAAGAGTATTTTAACAACAAAAACTTTCCACACCATATTTAACTAGTTTGTGTACCAGGACATACTCCTTTACAGTCTCTGAGTGTGGTTATGTGCTGACGATGTCCTCACTGGCCAGGTCACACAAGATGCCATCACTTGCACTTCCTTTCTGCCTGCTGAGCAGCATGCCCAGGGGAAGGGACCAATCAGCAGGTTATTATGGCCTGGTCGACAAGGTTCCACCCTGCTTTAATCTATAAGAGGAATTCAGGCTGGAAAGATTAACTGGGCTGAAGGGTCAGCGATCTGCCCCAGTGTCTTCTGTCCTGCCTGAAGGTCTTAAGGGTGATGGGGGTTAGAGGACCAGTCATTTATGGAGAACTTTAAAGAGTGCCACCAGAAATTAACTGCCCAAACAGGGATAGATTGTACATTCTGTACAGTGGCTCAGTGAAAAGTGACTGACTGGTACGACTGAGTTTTCCATTGGTTACTGTATTACAGGGGTCATATCACAAATTTTTTAATCATTTAACTTTTTCCCTGAGGTGCACTTTTGATGTTTTTGTGCAATAATATTTATAATTTTTTTTCAGGATAATTTCCCACCCTTTCTATGAATTAAACGGGCCATACAGTTGAACTGTTTCATCCTTCAATAGTAGAATCTTTGTAATGCTGTCTTTGCAGTTCACCCATAAACGAAAATTCTGTCATCATTTACTCACCCTCATTTTGTTCCAAACCCCTATGACTTTTCGACTTTGTATGAAACACAGAATTATTTTGAGGTACCAATAATACCTCTTCATGACTGCTTGGGTCAAATTTCTGTATCCTGAATAGGTGTTGTTAATGTGTAAATGTGGGCAGTCATTATCTGTCTTATGTCAGAAAGTTGCAGAACAAGTTGATTTTGCTACTTAGTTCCAATAGATGCTCTTTTTCTAAATGTTACAGTGTTTTCATAGTATAATGAACTCTTTTATTTCAAAAGATCAAGGAAACTTTGTTTCCAAAATATGAAAGTATTTTTTTAATATGGTCAAGTCTAGTGACACTGGGCCTGAGTAGAAACAGACTGATCTCACAGTGAAATTGGAAACAGTAGGTTGAATTTTCTATAGCTAAAATCGGCCTGTGCTTACTGATATTAGAAACACTGCCCCCAGTGGCCAAAGCAGTAAGCGTTGTTGGGAGTATGGGCACATGTGAGATCCATTTTCCGGGTGAAATGTTCCCGGAGTTGTTTTCAGCTGTACAGGCTGTTATAATGAAGAGGAATTCATATTTTATAAACTGAATCCCCCAACCGAAACCCTAAACCTAACCATAAGTGGTGTTAATATTAGAGGGGAAAATGCAACCTCCAAATCGTGCTCGTCACTGATTATGTGAAACAATTACTTCTTGATTTCATTGCTGGATGTAAACACAGGTCTCCCATGCTGTTAATGGAACGCACTTCCAGTTGTGCCACAGGAGAAGGTAAACACACTTGAGTTCTAAGAATGCAAAAATGTCTGATGGGAGATGGCGACTGTCAGTGAGTCGGCTTAATGTGTCTGATCCTAGGGTACTGTATCTCTTGGACACACATGCCGACTTCCCGTGCAACCATGTTGTGAGAAAGCGGCAAAGATTTTCAAAGGAAGGTACTTGAGCCCACCGTTCATGTCTTCAGTGCTGTTAATTAGATTTGTCTAGTCTAAATGAACAGCTGGTGGACTAAATGGTCAGCCTAGTCTAAAGTACCATATCTTCAAAGGTCAATACACAGAGTGCTAGCATGGCCCTACAGAATATAGTAATAAAAACAGTTCTTCTAGATTTCTGCTTTGTTTGGACAATAACCCTTCTGCTGATATTATATCTCAATGCTAACATTGTTCACTACTCTGACTTCAGTCCATATAAGTGCATGGCAAGTGTACACACAGACTCCTCTAGCCCTGAAATGAGAGCTTTGGTGATGCCTGACCCAAATAGACCACCCCATGCCTCAGGGTGCGAGTTTATCACACCTTTTCCATCTGAGATTTTCTCCAGCTCTCAAAACTATATGTATTTTTATGGATTGGCTTGAAGTATGAAGTATAATATGTCTGTGTGCTTGTTAATTGTGATATGTTTGTGTGTGCAAGTTATGAAATACCAAAGTAGCAGATGGAGTGAACAGGTGGCATGCAGTGTGTGTGGGTTAGTACACATTTGTTTTTCTTTTGTGTTGGTCAGCATGTTATGGTGAGTGAGTGAGTGGGTTGGTGGGTTGGTTCTATAAGGGTAGTTGACAAATGTTGAAAAGGTTCCTGAGAAGGCTAAATATATGAGGCTAAACAGAAGACTAAACAAGGCTTCATATTATAGAGCTGTTCAGCTTACAGCACTAAAACCCAGATGAGAATTAGCATTTTTGAGCACTGAGTTCCCTTAGGAATTGCTAATGGGTTTTTAGAATAGTGGTTGTCAATTTATGATGAGTAAGATAATGTCTGTGGTTAACATTACTAACGAAACTTTCTGTTGTTTGTGTTGTTTTATAACATAAAGGACATAGGCATAATTCAAATAAAAAAAAAAACATTTTGTGCTTTTTACTAACAATTTGATTCATAGGGACTTCAACGGTTGATTTGTCAAGCATATCTGTGTTGTAGACCTTTTTTAGCAACTTGTGGGCAGTTTAGGCAGCTAGTTTTTTATCAAATAAAATAATTTAAAATTCCACAGGGAACCCATGAAGAATTAGCCTTATGGGTTGGCCTTCTCTCATCATTTACTCACCCTCATGCCATCCAGATGTGTATGACTTTCTTTCTTCTGCTGAACACAAACACAGATTTATCACAGCTGTGTTGGTCCTTTTGATGCAAGTGAATGGTCTCTGAGTGTGAATCTCCACTTTCACTTTTAGATATGAAAGTGCAACTAAACAGGCGTCACTTTCAGATGTAAAAGTAAAAGTAAAAGTGGAGATTTATAGTTAAAAAGTACTTAATTATTGATTTCTTACACACACTTATCATATCGCTTCAGAAGACATGGATTAAACCACTGGAGTCTTATGGATTACTTTTATGCTGCTTTTATCTGCGTTTTGGACTTTCTTATTTCTGGCCATCATTCACTTGCATTGAAAGGACCAACAGAGATGAAATATTCTTCTATAAATCTTAATTTGTGTTCAGCAGCTATAGGCTGTAATCAACACTTGCTTTTGTACTGACATTCTGTCTGTCTTTCATTTAATTTTTCCTTTCTTTTTTATAGCTTTCAAGACACAATTGGTGTGCTGTGTCTTTCAAAAGGAAATCCTTGAGCATTGCTTTCAGCCGAAAGGGGATGCAGAGAAATGGCAAGAGAGACTATTATAATTTTTGGTTCAGGCTTCTTTGAGAAGTAAACCAGTGCAACATCCAACAAACATGGAATCCTTATAGAACTAAAGAGCCAATAAAACAGAGAGGGAAGACAGGAAAGAAGGACAGAAAGTAATGATCAAACGCTGCCCCCCTCCATAAATGGTGGACATTCCCACTGGGAGTCCGACAGGCAGGTTGCACGAACTGGAGTTCAGAGGTTAATGAGCATGGAGGAGGAGCAGGGAGGGGGTTTGGGTTCAAAATGAGATTGACAGCCAGATAGCAACAATCTAAAAGCAGGGCTGAGCCACGCTAGAAGACCTTGTCTATGACATGACTATCACAAAAGCAAAGGTAAGAGGAGGAATACAGTGTGGCCCAAAAAAGTATTCGGACACTTTTGGACTTAAGAATGATTTAGAATGAATTCCACATAAAAATGTCTGAATGTCATTGCATTCAAGACAAAATATAAAAGCAAGTGTCATGTGCAAACAAACTGGGAAAAAAAAGTCTTAATTAGTATTTTTGTCTTCAGTAAAAATATCGAAACATTCTTAAAACAGGATATATATATATGATATATATATATATATATATACTGTACCTGACATTTTAGAGAAAAATCTAACTAAATTTAGTGAGATTTATGCTTAAAACAAGAAAAAACTATTTGCCAGTGGGGTAAGAAAAATAAACTTGATTCAAAGGGAAAATAATTTTTTTGTTTGTTTGTTTTCTTGTTTTAAGCTTAAAGTTGGCAAAATTTTGTCAGATTTCTCTGAAAACAAAACGTATCTTATGCTATTTTGCTTGTCAAGTAAATATATCTTGTTTTACGAACGTTTTTATACTTTTACTGGAAAACAAGACAAAAATACTGAGTAAGAAAATGATTTTTTGCGTTGGGCTTTTCTCAGAACTACACTTTTCTGAGCCATTTTTGCAGTGACTTTCAAGCAAGTCAGTAACCCGGAAATTCACACAGGGAACCACGGGTGTATTTTATCACATTAACTGTTTGACGACCTGTACCAATATGTTTGAACAATATATCTATTGTTTTATTATCCTAAACCTAACAGACATTTTGTGATATGTTTTGCTTAAAAAGTGTGCGTTATACATGAAAATAAAAGCCATTTGGTTTGATATTTTATAATATAATGCAGAGACATTCATACTTTTTGGAATTTTCCAGGTTTAATACAAGTTAATCTCAATCGACAGCATTTGTGGAAAAATACTGATTACCACAAAAAGAATGTCGACGCGTCCCTCCTTTTCTTTAAAAAAAGCAAAAATCAAAGTTACAGTGAGGCACTTACAATTGAAGTGAATGGGGCACATTTTTGGAGGGTTAAAAGGCAGAAATGTGAAGCTTATAATTGTATAAAAGCATTTATGTACATTTTTCTGTTAAAACTCATGGATTATATAAGCTGTAAATTTGTTTATATTGTCATTTTTACAGTCATGTTAGGGTTTGGCAACAAAGTTGTAAAACTGGATATAAAATGTACACAGAAAAGGTTAGAGATTATATCACACTAAAATCATGTTAACACACATATTGTTTATGTCTTGTGGTAATACTTTTGAAATTGAGAATTTTAACATTTACAGATTGGCCCCATTTACTTCCATTGAAGTGTCTCACTGGAACCCCCAATTCATATTATGAATCAAATTCTGTCGATTGAGCTTAACTTGTATTGAACCCAAAATATTTAAGTATGATAAAACAAGTGTCCAAATGCTTTCTGTCTTGATTTTGATCAGTATACTGTATCTATTGTTTTATCATTTGGAACCTACTGTAACAAATTTATTTTTCAATGCTTGGCTTGAAAAGTATGCTTGTACTATCATATAAAATATATGCCATTTGGTTTATATTGTTTTTAAATGTGACCTACAGAAAGTTTTCGGGTTAAACACAAGTTAAGCTCAGTTGACGGCATTTGTGGCATAATGTTGATTACCACAAACAATAATTTGGAACAATCCCTTGTTTTGTTTTGTTTTTTAATTAAAAATCGTGCTTACGGTAAGTCACAGTAAAAGTGAATGGGGCCAGTCAATAAACATTAAAATACAAACTGATTCAAAAGTATAGCCACAAAATGTTAACATTATATGTGTTAACAGGATTTTAGTGCGATTAAACAGTGTAATCTGGTAAACACCGTAACACTATTAAATCTTGATTTTTTTCACACTGGACACATTTGGACACATAAGTGTATAAAATCCTTTTTTTGGTCCATTGTACACTCTTAGAAAAAAGGTTCTTTGGGGTTCTATTTAGAACCCTAGGGTTCTTTTCTCAGCTCCAAAGAACACTTTACGCCAAAAAGGTTCTATTTACAAAGATTTACAGAAAAAAGAACCCTTTTTGCACAAAAGGGTTTTTGGGTTGACAATTGTATATGCGGATGCATAAATTACATTATTGAAAGTTTTGTTTATAAATAGTTTTGAACACTACACTACATTACTGTTGCATTTGCATTTCATACTACAGAAAAATAAAGATTTTACAAGGTACTTCTAGAGCTTTGGGTTTGATTAGAAAATAACAAATTACAGATGTTCAGATCCAATGTCCTCTCTCTTTTAGATGACAGGTTTATCTTAATATTAATATACAGTCTATAGTCTATTCTTGACTCATAATTCAACAAAAAATTCAAAAAATGTTGTTTATCATGAACAGCAAAAAAACTTGAGCATGTAGGGCTGTTTTTTTCCTCCTATCTACATAGTGCAAAGGTACATTTAAAGCAAGTGATCAAAACGTGTGAGGATCCTATTTCAAATTTTAACGGCCACGGAAAGTCGGTTGAGCTGATATCTTGAGGGTGACGTTACCCTGGTAAGTAAGACTTATAAATTAATTTGTTGATAAATTTTATGTTATTTGTATTTATTTTGACCTAACTCCTTGTCATTTATGACTTACATATTTATTTCAGCATGCACAAAGAATAAATGTCGACAAAACTGTTTCATCCAGACCTGCGATATTCTCCACCAGGAGGTAAATAATTTTAAACTTGAATCACTAAAATCTCTTATGGGTTGACTAGTAATCCTGGTACAAGGTTATGTTACAATTTCATTTTCTTTGCATCTAGAAAACATGTGAAAAATAAAAACAAGTTTCCATGAGCACATCAGAGCATTGAATTAAGCCAACTGCACTGATATAAAGAAATGAATCAAGCTCTATCTATTCAATAGCTACATGTATATGTCAAATGTCCAAAGTCAAAGAGAGGATGTGATGGAAATGTTTCAATTTCTCAACTTGTGTATATTTGTTGTTTGTAGATTTACTGTCTTGTACAAAAATATGATAATTAGGGCCTATGTATTTTTTTTTTTATTGAAGAAGCCATATTAATAGACCATGGGTTTTTAGCAAAGACCTTCACCTAATTCAGAGCACTTCTGAAGTTCTGGCCATCAACATCATCACCCTTAAAAAAGGGATCTATATAGAACCTTTTAGGGGTTCCAGATATGAAGCAAGCGATAGAACCCTTTAGGGTTCTTATTTATATCGAACCTTTACTTCTAAGAGTGTATGCATGAAACCAGAGATAACAAAGACATAAGACATGTATGAATTAAAACCCCCAAGAATAGTATAGCGGTATGAAATGTAAGAATCTCCACAATAATAAACCCCATGATTATATTGTTAAATCCATTAAAGAAGGCCATTAAAGTCTATTTGATGAAGAACTCACACATCTCTTGCACTGTCAGCACATGGCCTGGATTTTGCACTGCATTATGGCGTCCTAATTACATAATTTAGGTACCAAGATTTAGCCTTGGGCAGTGGGTACACTGTAGTGTGTTTGCCTGGACTAACCCAGAGTGGGATGAATGGGAGTGGGGGTGTGTGTGCAGCATTAATTTAGGGAAGTGAATTTAAAATTCAGATGGTGGGATAACAGCCGGTTGGGTTTGAATAGGGGGCAAACAGGGAGGGGTAAAGAGGGGACTATGGGAAGGATGTACTGATCCCTTTCTTCAGTCTCTGGGCCTATCTTTTGCTGGCAGGTGGCCACATCTACCCTCTCTTCAAATACATGACATCACCTTTGGTACTGCCTGCAATGTTGCCGCAGCAACAACTGGCCAAGGCCTATGTGTCCAGTCACATCTCCTCTGGGAGAGGCTTGGGACATGTGTCACACATACATGATGTGTATTTTGTGTAAGTACTATATCATGTTTCTTGCTGTTTATATGCAAGGATATGCAAGGATTCTTTTTGTGGACATCAGTTCGGCTTTCAACACCATTATCCCAGCTATTCTCCAGACTAAATTAAACCAACTCTCTGTTCCCATGTCTATCTGTCAGTGGATTACCAGCTTTCTGACAGACAGGCAGCAGTTAGTGAGACTGGGGCAATTCACTTCCAGCACCTGTACGATCAGCACTGGTGCTCCCCTGGGATGTGTGCTCTCCCCACTACTCTTCTCCCTGTACACCAACAACTGCATCGCCAAGGACCCCTCTGTCAAGCTCCTGAAGTTTGCAGACTACACTACAGTCATCGGCCTCATCCAAGATGATAAGGATTCTGCTTACAGAAGGGAGGTGTAACAGCTGGTTGTCTGGTGCTGCCAAAACAACCTGGAGCTGAACATGCTCAAAACAGTGGAGGTGATTGTATACTTCAAGAGAAACACCCCAGCATTACCCCCCTACCATCTCACAGGACCTGAAGTGGGAGACCCACATTGACTCCATTGTGAAAAAGGCCCAGCAGAGGTTGTACTTCCTTCCCAGAACAGCCAGGCACAGGAACAGCTTTTTCCCTCAGGCCATCCATCTCATGAACAGTTAAAACTGCCCCACTAAGCAATAATTATGTGCAATACACAGCTTAGACAATTATATTTATTTAACATATCCTACCTCTTCTGCCATTACTTTCCCTTGCACTGTATATAACCGATTGTATTTGTGTATACATATATTTTTGTCTTATTCTGTATTTTTATATAAACTTTATATTCTATTCACTTATTTTTATTCTTTATTCAATTTTTTATTATTTCTGTCTTGTTGTTGTATTGTTTGTGCACTGGACGCTTCTGTCACCAAGTCAAATTCCTTGTATGTGTAAGCATACTTGGCAATAAAGCTCATTCTGACTCTGATTCAAATTTAGGCTCTTTCCCCTGTTTATCTTGTTTACACTCCAAAGCCACATACTCCCTATCTCCCCTTTTAAACTATTGGTTTTAAAATTGTAGCTTGTACAGTTATGCAACAATACTTTATGTTTGGTTTTTAAGGTAGAGAATTCTAGTGTCACACTAGGCTCACACTACAAACTTTGAATAGGTTTGTGTAATATTAACATGCTACTAGTGGTTAAACTTTGCCCTCGATCATTTGGAAAAAGGTGCCTCCTCAGCTTTGCATCCTAGATTAATCTCCATTTCTCATACTCTGCCCTTACACAGTTTCTAACTATAGCCTGGTGTGCTAATTGCCATGCAACAACTTCAGCCAATAATTTAACCTGTAGCTACATTCCTCATCAAGAGGCTATCTACTATGTGGCCTATTTATATAAACGTGTTTGCCAAAATGTGCTTTTATTTGGTGATAATAAATTCCATTCCTCTTAATGACTCATTTTTATTACTTTATGGCCTGGCATATGGTTCAACACCCTATATAAAGCATGGAGAGTGTTGTGTGGGGCAATGTTTTTGCACATCAGTCATTCAAGGCTAAGTTCTGTCGTCATTTACCCTTATGTTGTTTCAAACTTGTATGACTTCCTTTATTCAGTGGAACACAAAAGGAAATGTTAGGCAGAATGTTATGAATAGGAACTGACAGTATGCGTGATGTAAATTTCGTCATCAGCACAGCCGTCCAGCCTGACCACGCACCACTCTAAAAGAGTATCACAAACCATAGTGCGCATGCATGAAATGCGTTTGTATTCGCTCGCGATCAGAAAAGTATACTTTGGAAGGTAACGCGGTTGGTCGAGCACGGTCCGATCTGGAATGCAGAAAAACGAAGTATAGTTAGTTACTAAAGTATACTTAGATTTTGAACTTTCCGGATCGGCTCGTGCCTGGTCGACCGCTTTGCCTTTGTGAGTATACTCTTCTGACCGCGAGAGCATATGAACGCTTTTGATGCATGCCCACTAAAACTTCTTTGTAATACTCTTTTAGTAGAGTCAATGGCCGGCACATGCACAGGTGATGCGCACAGACAGACTGGATTATTACTAAATTTACGTCACACATATTATGAGTGATCTGCAACGCAGACGCGCAAAGTATACTTTGGCCTTAAGTCATCATTCACTTTCATTGTATAGAATAGAAAAAAGTTCCAGTCCCTTACATTGTGTATAATATCACCTTTGGGTTCCACAGCAGAAAGAATGTCATATTGGTTTTGAACAACGTGAGGGTGAGTAAAAGATTACATAATTTTATTTTTAGTGCTAACTATCCCTGATGCCAATACCTTTTTGATGGTTGTGCTGGGGTGGGGAGTGTTTGGGTGGACACGTTTTTCTGAGGAGTATTACACATCTTTGGGTTTCACTAAAAGAGGCCAAAAAAAGCTCAGATCTTTGTCACTCCCATTCTCCCTGCCCCCTCTCTGTTTTGAACAGGACTCGTGCATTAAGTGTATTTTTAATCAGTAAATGTGTGCAGTTGGACAGACGTTAACGTTCCGTAAAGGAGATCGCACATATCCGTTCAGAGGACATGATATTTACACAATCTCCTTGTCCAACTTTATCTCAATTCCCCTTGTATCAAAACAAGGACCCCCGATTCTCTCTCCACGCAGGCCGGGGGGTGAGGTGGACACGCTGGGGATGGACGTCTTTTCATTTGCATGTGTTTTGTCCACACCCCTTGCGAGATAACGACAGGACCAAGCCCACGGTCTTGCTTTCTTCAGAGGGAGAAAGTGACACAGGCGAGCCTCGTGCATGCAGCGGACTGAGGATACGTTGTGTATACAGATATATCAAGGATACGTTGTCGAGATTCTACACTGTTTCACAAGGAACTCATTTCGTTCTATTCAGTTGAAAGCATCAACTCAAGCGCGCGGATTTGGATTTTAAACATCGATGATACCCACCCTGGCGACAGACATGTATGTACTTTCATCGTTCAGTAATTCAGTTTTAACGATGTGTGTTTGATTCGAATAATACTTTGAGTGTTTCAATTAATATTTGAAGCGTTACATTTACTTAGTACCTAATATGGGGAAATTTCGAAGTGTTCTCAAGGAAACATAAGCTACAATAGACAGTAAATTATAGTGCCAACACAAACTGAATACAAACGTTTTTTATAGCTACTTGACAAAGCCGAGTGTACGTATTGTATTTTAATGATTGGCATTTTGTAAGTATTATGAAACATGTGCATGGCAGTATGGTAGACTTTCTCAGAGCCCCTTGGCATGGTGGAGACGGGCAGTAGAGAGCTCAGTCCGCTCGGTTTTGATGACAAAGAAAGCTTTGTTTGGTGTATGTGTGTGTAATAGATGTGACAGAAGAGTCTCGTAACCTCGGATATTAATACTTAGGAATAACATAGCGGAAATAAATTGTCTGGTGGTTTCGAGCAAGTCAGACTCGTGTTGTGGGGCCAGATTGTGTTTGGCTGACGTTTTCCCCCAGTATACGTTGCATTTCTAGACCTCAGCACTGTGTTATTGCTTTGAAGCCCCTTTCTTTGCACCTCCTCGGTTATAGCCACTCAATTGCTTTAGAGAATATCCCATGGAGCTAATCCTTCACAACCTAATCCCATTGATTTGGCCCCCCCCCCGTATGCAAGGAAAGGCAGGCTCTAATAACCTACTTGTGTTACTCTGGAGAATCTCTGAAGATACTCGGATCAGAATTTTGTTAGCCTGATTGATACGTGTAACATTATTAATTGAATACACCTCTTCTGTGATGAAAATAATCATTTATCTGGGGCATAAAGTAAAAATGTGGTGTAACCGTCTGGAGAAAGTAAAAATAAATAAATATATATAAAATAAAAGCATAATTAAAACTGATGATATTGGAAAGTGAAATGTTGGCATATGTAGTTTAGAATAAGTTTTTATGACTATTTCCAAATAAAATGAGCAGTGAAACTAATATATATATATATATATATATATATATATATATATATATATATATATATATATATATATTTTGTTTACCAGTCAGGTGGTGTAACATCCAGGTAACTATTCTGCTAACTTGTGACAAAAGAACATAAAACACATAGGACCCTTTTAGACCCTCATGACTGTGTGAATGTTATAAAAAAAATCTGATATTTTGTTCAGGTCAAATTGAGTAACCCAACAAAAACATCTTTATATTTGTGACTCAACATACATGATATTTTACCTAACATTTTTAAACTAATGATTAAGTTGTGTACACTACACAGGTATTAAATTATACAATACCTTTTACTTGATGGTTACACCACTATTATTTATTTTTTTCTCCCCAATTTGGAATGCCCAATTCCCAATACGCTCTTAAGTCCTCGTGGTGGCGTAGTGACTCGCCTCAATCCGGGTGGTGGAGGATGAATTTCTGTTGCCTCCGCGTCTGAGACCGTCAATCCACACATCTTATCACGTGGCTTGTTGAGCGCGTTACCGCGGAGACGTAGCGTGTGTGGAGGCCCACGCTATTCTCCGTGGCATCCATGCACAACTCACCGCGCGCCCCACCGAGAACAAAACCACACATTATAGTGACCACGATGAGGTTACCCCATGTGACTCTACCCTCCTTAGCAACCGGGCCAATTTGGTTGCTTAGGAGACCTGGCTGGAGTCACTCAGCACGCCCTGGATTCGAACTCGTGGCTCCAGAGGTGGTAGTCAGCGTCAATACATGCTGAGCTACCCAGGCTCTCCATTAAGTCTCCTTTTTTGTAAAAAAAAACTATAAATGTTTTTTTAATATCAACATGAACACAAAGATTACATTTCTATGAACTTGATACCAGAGGTCGACCGATAGTGGGTTCTGCCGATACCGAAAACGAAGGTGCTGGGGAAGGCAGATAACCGATTAATCGGCAATAGCTTTTTTTAAAATCGATTTAAAGAATAATAAAAAAAATGATTTTTGTCTTTCCTTACTAAGAAGGGCACATACATTGAGTCTACAAGAGTCCAAATAAATAAAATCCCAAAAGCAGTTTATTGTGCAACCAAAATCCTCATAATAACCAGAAAAATTTAACATTTGGTGAATTATGCGAGACTTTTAACTACAAACAAGCCCGTAATACACCAGTGAATCTTATTTTGAAATGACAGAGACTTGGCTACATTACAATGCTTTATAGATTTATTTTATCTATATTTACTAGGAATGGCATAAAATAACGATATATTGATTATTGATCGGCATGCTATTTTATCGATATATTTTTGAGGCATCAATGTTTTAAAATTAGCCGACATTTAAATTAGAAGCCCAATTTGCATGCTGTCCAATTGTCTCAGTTGGCCTCTGTTTAACAGTGAGGCTTAATAACATTGGGAGACCACAAGATAACATGTATCTCAGAAACACACCACACAGACAGGACGAGCTGAAGCGGTGCAGGAGATGGTAGTCCAAAGTTATGAAGGTTTTTGTACTTCTTCAAGAATGAACAAAGTGATGTTGATGAGTTTTCTGCAGTTTAGTGAAAGTGGTGAAACTGTGAAAACTGAACAATTAGAAATGGCAATGTTTATTATGCAATTTCTCTGTATGTAGCGTTAAATAGGTATTGCATTCAAACTGTCAAACCACAAAACAACATACTTGAAAATAGGCTCTATGAAAGTTACATGTTCACAATATATCATCCAGTGATGGCTAGAGTAAATAATCTTTGTCCTCTGATAATGATTTGGGTCGAATTTAATGGAAAACTATGCGAGTTGCGCTCCGTGGCACTTTAGAATGTTGACGCTGCGCGTTGGCTGTGTGTGCGTACCTTTGTAGAAAATAAATAAATGTTTTGAATTTTAAAACACGCCATGTCATCTGCCAGATGCATCCTTGTGCAACCCCCTTTGATTTACCTTGCTGCTCACACTTTACCAAAGTTGTGTTGAGAAATGTCCTATTTATATATGAAAAAAAATCACAATATATACACTGGTGGCGAAAAGTTTGGAATAATGTAAAAATTTTGCTCTTATGGAAAGAAATTGGTACTTTTATTCACCAAAGTGACATTCAACTGATCACAATGTATAGTCAGGACATTAATAATGTGAAAAATGTATATTACAATTTGAAAAAATATTCAGAACTTCTTAAACTACTTCAAATTGTTCTCATCAAAAAATCCTCCACGTGCAGCAATGACAGCTTTGCAGATCCTTGGCATTCTAGCTGTCAGTTTGTCCAGATACTCAGGTGACATTTCACCCCACGCTTCCTGTAGCACTTGCCATAGTTGTGGCTGTCTTGTGGGGCACTTCTCACGCACCTTATAGTCTAGCTGATCCCACAAAAGTTCAATGGGGTTAAGATCCATAACACTCTTTTCCAATTATCTGTTGTCCAATGTCTGTGTTTCTTTGCCAACTCTAATCTTTTCTTTTTTTTTCTATTTCAAAAGTGGCTTTTTCTTTGCAATTCTTCCCATAAGGCCTGCACCCCTGAGTCTTCTCTTTACTGTTGTACATGAAACTGGTGTTGAGCGGGTAGAATTCAATGAAGCTGTCAGCTGAGGACATTTGAGGCATCTATTCCTTAAACTAGAGACTCTGATGTACTTATACTCTTGTTTAGTTGTACATCTGGCCTTCCACATCTCTTTCTGTCCTTGTTAGAGCCAGTTGTCCTTTGTCTTTGAAGACTGTAGTGTACACCTTTTGTATGAAATCTTCAGTTTTTGGCAATTTCAAGCATTGTATAGCCTTCATTCCTCAAAACAATGATTGACTGACGAGTTTCTAGAGAAAGATGTTTCCTTTTTTGCCATTTTTGACCTAATATTGACCTTAACACATGCCAGTCTATTGCATACTGTGGCAACTCAAAAACAAATACGAAGACGATGCTAAGCTTCATTTAATGAACCAAATAGCTTTCAGCTGTGTTTGATATAATGGAAAGTGATTTTCTAGTACCAAATTAGCAATTTAGCATGATTACTCAAGGATAAGGTGTTGCAGTGATGGCTGCTGGAAATGAGACCTGTCTAGATTTGATCAAAAATGACTTTTTTCAAATAGTGATGGTGTTGTTTTTTACATCAGTAATGTCCTGACTATACTTTGTGATCAATTGAATGCCACTTTGGTGAATTAAAGTACCGATTTCCTTCCGAAACAGCAAAATCTGTACATTATTCCAAATTTTGGCCGCCACTGTATATCGATAATCATCGGGGAAATCTTCAGATTGTCGATGTGTGAAAAAGGCATCGATCCCAAGCCTAGTATTTACCAAGTGAATCCTTTTATAGCCTATATATTCAGAGATTTATATGTTTATATTTCACCAGATGAGATTTATTGATAAGGAATAAAACTAATGAGGGGAAAAATATCATTACAGATAGTTTAACTGTTAGCCCTGATTAATTGCTAAAACTGATATATCGGTCTACCTCTACTTGATACATGTGTTTTAAACTATATTTATAAAAGATTTCTAATTTGTATCATCTCAGGCAGCCTTTTTGTCAACGACCCATAAGAAACTCTGATCAATGCAAACTGACACATTTAGTTTGGTGTGAAATGGGAGAGGTGCACCATGATGTGGACTGTCAATTCTTCACATGAGATGAGCACCTATGAGGCCACTGGGACCATTTTAGATGGTCTACAGAACACAGTACAGCCTGCCCCATATGTTAGTAGGCTTTTCTATCTGCATCACATGGCATGGAAAAACAGAAAAGCCAAAATGCCTTTTTTCTTTTAACACGGACGTGTCTCAGGATTCGCTTCCACTTCTTTATGTGGTGTGCTACTGTATTTCTGAACTTGGATGTGAGGTTTGCTGTGAATCTTGTGACTGTCTATTAACCGTGAGGCTGTGTTGTCCAGACTACTTTCTGAGAAGAGTGTGGGAAGACTCCTTTTGGAAAACTTAGAGCCTTGTGGGCAGCACCACGGGCCACACAATCTGTCCTTTGTGCTGTGCTGGACTGATATAAAGGAGTCTAATTTAGCTGATGATTTGATCAACAATAACGATGAAAGTGATGAGCAAAAGAAAGTGCTGCTGGCCATATCCTAGTTATGTATTTTTTTTCTTCAAGAAACACAATACATCCAGTCTTTAAAACAACTTTACTGGGTCATTTAAAAAGAGGTTTATTTAGAGTTCAGTGTTCACAGAAAATGATAGATGGTATGTTTGACCATTGTTTACACTATCTGGTCTTTTTTGTTACTTATCCACATGAGTCATTCCAATGTGCACACATCTCAGTAGCTCATCCAAACAGTGTGTGTCAAACGTGTTCTGTAATTCTAGAGCTCACTTGTTTAGGTAACAGATTTAAATGTAACCAAACATAAGTTTTCTTTCTGCCATAAGCGCGTTCGGTTCTTTGTGCATGATGTCTCACACACGCATGTCAGAAACCAGTCCATAGTAGGCAATTTTTCCTTCCTCTTTCTCTACACTCCAGTCTACAGATTATTTCTCCCACACCCCAGAGGTGTGTCCTGGCTGACCATTCTGACAATTGGCATGCCTTGAGCAGGGCTTCTTGAAGAGAGTCCAGTCGACTGTTACTGGTTAAAAAATGTAACCATACAGTCACTAAAATTCAAACACTGCTGCAGGCTTTAAATGAAGTCTGTATTACCTGCTTAACTCTTTGAGACAACTGAGAATCCAGAAGTGTCATTGAATCCAAAAGGCTAGTCAGCCCACAATCAGTATTTATTCCTCATTTTTTTTATTGTGGGATTCTGTTTCTCAGAAATGGATGTAGGTTAGCTGCCAGCATCTGTTTAGGCTTTTATCTTTTATAATGCTTTCTCTTCCGCCTTCGGGAAAGCAGATAGTTCATTCGTTTTTCTTCCTGTTGGTAAGATGGCAGCTAGTTTCAGAGGAAGCAAACATGCCTTGAAATTAGTGTCTAGATATGTGTAGGAGGTTACAAATGATTCTCCAGTCTTCTGCACCTGGCTGCATGCTATGCTATGGGAACAGTGAATGGAAATCTGACCGTTGCCTGAACTCTGGATGGTCCTCTTACTTTCAATCACGACACTTGTTCTAATCCAAGAGTCCAAGATACAAAAAGTTGCTGACTTTAAGCATGTAAATGTCTCATTCTGTGTCATACTTTTACTGTGTCTAATAATAGACACTTTTCTCCTTGTTTAGACACATAGCACACAAGGCCTCCCACTGTAGTTTGTGTAACATGTTATTAGCAATGGCTATTTTTTTTTATTTTATTGCAGTGTGTGTCTGTATAGTGGGTAGTGCTGCATTTTTACACTACTCATTCTCTTGAGCAGCTACTTTGATTACACACCTCAAAAACCGCTATGGTGGACTGAACTAGGGATTTGCAAAACAACATATTTTAACAATAGATTAGTATGTGGGTTGACTGAAGGAATGTCAGTGTTGAAGGAATATTTGGTGTTCAATACAAGTTCAGCTCAATCGACAGCATTTATTTTTTTTTAGTTTCTCCCCAATTTGGAATTCCCAATGCACTCTAAGTCCTCGTGGTGGCGTAGTAACTTGCCTCAATCCGGGTGGCGGACGACAAATCTCAGTTGCCTCTGCGTCTGAGGATCCCGCATCTTATCACGTGGCTTGTTGAGCACGTTACTCGCTCTCGCCCCACCGAGAGGATTATACCACACATTATAGCAACCACTAGGAGGTTACTCCATGTGACTCTACCCTCCCTAGCAACCGGGCCAATTCGGTTGCTTAGGAGACCTGGCTGGAGTCACTCAGCACACCCTGGGATTCGAACTCGCGACTCCAGGGGTGGTAGTCAGCGTCTTTACTCACTGAGCTACCCAGGCCCTCAATCGACAGCATTTGTGGCATAATGTTGATTTCCACAAAAATTTATTTTGACTTGCCCTTTAAAAAAAAAAAAAAAGGAAAAAAAAAAAAGTAGAGTCTGGGTTCCAGTGAGTCGCTTACAATGGAAGCCAATCCGTAAACGATAAAATACTCTTTCAAAAGTATAGCCACAAGACGTAAACAATATGTGTGGTGTTATGTGATTTTAGGGTGATAAAATTGCTTACTATTTCTGTGTAATGTTATAGCCAATTTAACAACTTCGTTGCCATGACAAGATGATGTCAACAAACCCTATAACCCTAAAATGACTGTAAAAATTACAATTTAAACAACTTTACAGCTCAAAATAATACACAAGTTTTTACAGAAGAATTAAAATGCAAGTGCTTTTATTTAATTTTAAGCTTCACATTTCTGCCTTTAAACCCTCCAAAAATGAGCCACATTCACTTTCATTTTAAGTGCCTCACTGTAACCTCGATTTTTGCTTTTTTAAAGAAAAGTAGGGATGAGTTGAAATAATTTTTTGTGGTAATCAACATTATGCTACAAATGCTGTCGATTGAGCTTAAATTGTATTGAACCAGGAAAATTCCTTTTAGGGAAGGCTGTATGAAAATGTCCCCCAGAACCTGATCAGAAATACTTCTTAAGGGGCGTTCACAAAATACTTAATTGTGTTCAAAAACAGCTAGAAAGGGAGCAACAAAATGGAACAGAACAGAATGCAGGGGTTTCAAGCATTTTCAAATGTTTTAATTATTATTATTATTATTATTTTTTTAAGTTTTAAAACTATTTTTTAACTTGACACACTATCTTAAAAATTAAATGATCTGCCAGCAGTAACTGTTTGGCCAGTGCTCTAATATATGGTGCAGAAGCATCCCGGGCAACTCGAGTTCCTCACCCTCACTCCACTTAACTAATAAAGATATAACTTAAAAAAACAAAACACAATGCTCATGGTTGAGGTGCTGAGAAAACGGTGCGAGATGGGATGCAGTGGCAAAAGACATTCATCTGCATGTGTACAGTACATACACCAACAATAAAAAAAAAATAGTGCAGACTTAATGCAAGAATGCCTAGTGCTTCAAACGGGTAACTGACAGATATTCAACAAACTTCTATAACCTGTTATTGCTCAAAAATAGGGTGTTTCTTGCAAAAGACCTTATGCATGGTAACAGGAACATTGCTCACTGCAGGGATTTTATGTATTTTTGAAGGTGGTGCATTTGTTACGCAAACACTATTTTGAGTCCTGTAGTGGTGGTGCTTTAAAGGCAATGAATTTAAAGACGCAACTTCGCGGAGAGAGTTCACGCTATAACCCTCTCTGAAAAGTTCTGAAAAGTAGTCAATTAATCCCCCTCTGAAGCATCAGCACTTAAAATATTATAACTAAAGCAACAATTATAACACAATCTAGATAAACTTATCAACCGCAATAGTCGATCATCCCTAGACTAAATGCTGAGAACTCTTAATTAAATGTATACTAATTGGGCCACTCTATTTTAGCTAGCTTTTTGAAGATCATAGCCCAGAGTCAGTCCTCTAGCTGTGTGACTGCGGTTAACTCCAGCATAGCTGTGTCAGTCCTATCTCTTGGTTAAACAGGAAGCTGCTAAAACTACAGAGCTGTGCAGTTGGGACTGTGATGTCTATGAAGTATGACAAGCCCACTCCTGCAGTTAACCACATGCGCATTAACCCTCAAGGGTTTAGAAACATGTAGCATATAGCACTGCATCAGTGTATGAAAGTTCCATCAACACGCAACAAAGATTTTCGTACTTTTCTCGTAGCGGGAAGTTATTTTGACCTGTGATGGAATAATACTCTAGAGAGGTGATATAGCTTGTAAACCATACTGTTTTTCATCCTACCTTTTCTTCCTTCTCCTTGACTTTAAATTTGTAACATGGTTCTGTAACCACACAGTGCTGTATATCTTCCAGCCAAGATACATTTTTCAACATGGTTTGTCATTAAATCCTCATTTCACTCTTCACTTTTCTCCCTCTCATTCCCCACCTCGTGCAGAGCTCCTACCCATTCATCAGTCCAGCACCCCTTTTAAAGCCGAGCTGTTTTCCTGTGTGGGGATTGGCTGATCACCCACACCCTCAATAAAAGTCTGTTTTCTGACTGAGTAGGCAAATAAATTCCTAGCGTCAAGCATGGGGCCATTTGATGAAGCATAGACAAACAGAAATTTAGAACTTCAATGTTTCTGTTGTTAACCTGTGTAAGTGCAGTTCAGTTACATATTCAGTATGAGTGGAGTACAGTATACCGAACCAGTTAACACTGTAATAGCAGAAAAGACTGTCGGTGTTGCAAAATTGCATTTTTATGCATTCAATTTGTTTTCACATTTACAAAACATGTACTGTGGCCCCAGAAAGTATTTGGAGTGGACACTTAAGTCACTGTGTAATTGGGTAGGATATGTATTATAGTACGGCGTGTATTTCTGGAGTGTATCATTATGCAGTATGTGAGCGGAGTGTTATTATTGAGTCAGTACAGGAGAGACGGAGCATCTGGACGGGGTGACTCACTCTCTTCCAAGATGCGTCACACGCATAGGCCTGACGGTTGGTTCCATGCACAGATAAACCAAAATCCTACTACACTGGGCCAGTGTGTGAAGGTGTCATTATATTTGTTATGACCTATTGTGTTGCAGAAAACCTAAAAGTGCAGTTTTCAAGATTAGAAAAACATCTGTGTGCTCACTCAAGACATTAACATTACATATTTAGCTTAACATGCAATGAAAATGCACATGCTTTTTATAATTTGTCACTTGTAGTTGTGGAATGAAGACAAATGACTAGATGTTTACATACGTGAAGCCACATTTGCTATCTTGGTTTCTATAGACCCTTTTCGCATTTCCGGGTTTGGAATGCAGAAGTAAACTATAGCGGGGTACACTTCTAATGCAGTGAATGGGAGACCACAGCAAATATCATTGTTACATTCCCATTTGGTCCAACATCAAAAGACAAAACCCACTATTAAGTTTCCACGACTTTATAAAAGAGTTAAAAATAGAGAGGGGTGGATTATGAAAGATGCCAAATTTACAACAGCTGTATTTTAAACCCATAGCTTCAGTGTTGACTAGTTTTTTGTAAATAAATGCCAGGGGTAATATAACATGAAGAATAATGTTAATAAGTTAATAAACATGTAATCACAGGCTGTAAAATGGGTTCATTAGTTATAGACTCCTCTATAGTCTTAGTTATGTAAGATTCCTCCTGTTTACCAGTTTGTCACAGGTGTGTGTACTAGTGGTTGCACAGACTACAACTAATGTAGTCGATACCGTCTGCCTGAAGTCAACTAGTGACTCACCACATGATTTATAAAACGCGTCTGTAGGAAATACAGTGGCTCTGAAAATATATCTCCAAATATAGGCTGTGATGTTCGCATTAAAACACGCACACAGAATGCACTTGTTTATTGTCGCTCTGCTCCACAACGCATAATCATATCAACAACAATCTGTATTGCACATGCGCATAGCATTATATCAACACTGATAATGTTCAAAACATTCCATTGGCTACTCTGATAAAAATGACACATGCAACAGTAACCTGGAATATGGTATAAGCAAATTTGCCTTCAAATATAACCGAAACACTAGTGTTATTCTGACTTGGATGCTGTTCGCTACTTCAGGAACACGATTTGGTGACAGTTATTAAAAACATTTCAACTTAAGATCCAAGCGAGTGTAAGAGTTACCATCCAATTTTCCTGATCCAGCTAGACGTTACAATTTTGTAAAAAATTCTGGCTAACCGATTAAGTTATGACATCTCTTATACATATAGATCAGGTGTGGTTTATTCGGGGCCGTAGCTCTTCTGATAACATTAGGCGTTTCATCGATATCATGTGGTCAGTGGCGAATGATCAGACTCCGATCGCTGCCTTCTCACTTGATGCCGAAAATGCGTTTGATATGGTAGAATGGGATTATCTTTTTAAGATTTTGGAAATGCACGGGTTCGGGAATACTTTTATTGAATGGATTAAGTTACTTTATAGACACCCGGTAGTGGCGGTACAAACAAATGGATTAATTTCAGATTATTTTACTCTGGATAGGGGCACCCGGCAGAGTTGTCCTCTTTCCCCATTATTGTTCTGTCTTGCCCTGGAACCATTAGCAGCCGCGATAAGAAAGGAGGATGATTTTACGGGGGTGATGGTGGGAGGTGTTGCGCATAAACTTTTGCTTTATGCAGATGATATTTTATTTACATCTCTGACCCCCTTAGATTTATGCCTTGCCTCCACAGGATTATTAGTTCCTTCTCTAAGTTCTCAGGTTACAGAGTCAGTTGGTCTAAATCCGAAGCTTTGGCTCTGACAGTGTACTGCCCAGTAACGGATTTTCAGCCGGGCAGCTTCCAGTGACCCAAACAGGGCATTAAGTATTTGGGCATTTTATTCCCAGCTAATCTGTGTGATTTAGTTAGAGTTAATTTTGACTCCTTAATTAAAAGGTTTTCGAGCGATGTGGGCAGGTGTGCTTCATTACATTTATCTATGATTGGGAAGGTTAATGTTATTAATATGAATTGTATTCCAAAATTCAACTACCTGCTACAGTCTCTCCCTGTAGATGTCCCCCTCTCTTATTTCAAGCAATTTGATAGCATAGCGAAGTCCTTTACTTGGAATGGTAAACATCCGAGATTACATTTCAGTAAGTTGCACAGGCCGATTGACAAAGGTGGGCTAGGCCTACCAAAGATTTTGTTTTATTATCATACATTTGGCTCATTGGTCGCTTCCACCTGAGAGACCCCCTCCCTGGTTTCATATTGAACAGGAAGTTCTTGGTCCTATTTCGCCATTGCAAAGCCTTTCTATCAAACTAACTGGAGAAGTTTGCATGTGGTTTGGACAAAAGTGTCCAACGTGTTTAATTCGGACAGTTATTTAAATGTTGCCTCAAGCAAATGGCTGAACTCTAAATTATGTATTAATAAGTCCCCTTTCTGTTGGTTAGAGTGGATTGTGAGGGGGTTACTACACTCGGGGACCTGTATGAGAGTGGAGTGTTGAGATCTTTTGAGAATTTGGTTCATCAATTTGGGATTCCCAGATCTCAATTTTATAGGTATATACAGCTGCGCCACCTGCTCTGTATTGTTTAGCATACACCCCCCTAAAGCGGTAGATACTTTGGGAGAGGTGATTACTGCTTTTGGAAAAGGTCATGAGGCATCAGTGTATTACTCCTGCTAATTCAGAGTCTGGGGGATGGAGCTTCAACTTCTCTCAAGAGATTATGGGAGAAAGATTTGTACTTGGTATTGGAGGAAGACTAGGATTCTAAAAAATGTCAAGTCTGCATCTAGAGCTGCTAGGTTTGCCTTATGCAATTTAAAATTTTACATAGATTTTATTAGACCCCCTCTAGATTATATAGGCTTGGTCATAAAGACACACCCACCTGCGCCATCATTTCCGGAGTGGTGTGCGGAGATTGGGAGGGTGGCAGCTTTTGAAGAAGGGTTATCTAGAAGACTGGGAAATTTGACTTGTTTGTGGGAAAGTGGGGCAAATATCTGGCATTTTTGGAGGACTCTCAGGGAGGGACAGTGGAGAAAGAGGTGTAGTTGTTATGTTTGTGATTTATTATATTTTATTTTATTTTAATTTATTTTATTATTTGTTTTTGTGTGTCTATAATCATGTGGGACCACTGGGGTGTTGTTGTGGGTGGGGTTGGGGATTGGGGGGGGGGGGGGCTGGGTGGAAGTAATAGAGGGGGTTAAGTATTGATTCTGTTTGTGTATGTTTTGCTTTTATCTGTTTAATATATGAATCAATAAAAAATGTTAATCACCAAAAAAAAAAAACAAAACCCACTTCAACTTGGATTGCATTGACATGAAACGGGGAACCGCCTACAGCAACAGGTAGTCCGGGCTAAGCTAAATATGTTCAGACATACATGCTAACTTTTAGCTACAGTACAGCTCGACGTATGCCTTTGTTGTTGCACATTTTTAATAAAAGGTGCTTACGAGGAGATAACAACTTAGTTGATGTTTATTTCATCCAATCCGATCCGTTCCATTCACATACAAAACAACGCTCAGACCGTTGGTCATTATTTTCCCCTCAGGTGTCAAAATACTATGTGTGTTTCCATGGCAACCTATTGGACCCCAGGCACAGTCTAGCTGGCTATCTAATGCCTGACGACATAAAGCTACGTTGATATTTTTGTAAATACATATAATTAGCTAAAACTAGAGCTTATGCAACGCGTTAACGCATGCGATTAATTAAAGTTTAATGCGGTAATTTTTCTTCATCGCAATTTGCGCATTTATCATTAATACAGCATAAACACTGGTGTGAAAGGCGGAAACTTTGTAATGTGTCCGCCCGGAGTCATTACACTGACGCACACGCCACAGTGCCAGAGCCTTTCTACCAAGGATTGCCTACAAGCTTAACATATGCGGTGGTCCCATAGACATGCTATGGGCGGAACTGTCTTAACACGCTAAAGTTGACCGTTTCGCTCTCTCATATGATAGAGCCGTGGAGGTTAACTCATTAAATAAAAGAATCTCTGACAGCGCTTGCCTTTCAGTGATTAAATGATGGAGAAAGGAGCTCTTAGTGCTATTTGATGTACAAAACCAGCCCAGATTGGACTTGTGACAGAAATCAAGTCATTTTCAGTCTATGTAAGGCGCATGGTGAGTTCAAAGCGATGCTCGACTCTGGTATTGCTGCCCTGATGCGAATCATGAATGCAGCTTCACGATTCTTGTAGAAAAGTGGGTGGCCACAGTCTACTGGCAGATTAATATTGTGGATGATGAGAGTTTAAGGGATTTAATGCCCGCTGCAATGAATTTGCAACCTATGTGGGGATTAGTTCTTTCAATTAGTCAAACTCCCACTTAGACTTCGGGAAGCGTTTGATGTGACTTGTATTGGTGATATTTTAGTGCATTTCTATGATTATATTGTGGAAGGCTTTGTTTGGAAAATGTTAAAGCATTATATTGCTACATATTGTATTGTTTTGTTTTCTTCCTAAGATGGAAATAAATAAATTTTGACAAGAAAATAAATGTATATAGTGTCAAAGTTCAGCACTTTCAAAATCTGCAATTAATCACAATTAACTACAATAAATTATGCGATTTAATCGTGATTAAAAAATTTTATCGACTGACAGCACTAGCTAAAACCTAGGGGTGCACTGATCGAATTCAGCCGATATTCGTCTTAAATCCGCGATTGGCCGATCGTGCCTAGAATCAGGGCCGATCTTTTTTGCAGCAGTCAGGGAATCACACATACATTGCTCATCTAATGAATGAGTGCTTGCTCAGCCCTTGAAGCATGACAGAGTGGACTTTGGAGTTGTTGGCAGTTCTAAGCATTCACGAATTTAAACTTTCAGACATCATGTAATTCACATGAATATGCCATTTTGTTTTAAAAAATGTGTAAGAATTACACGTGTATGAATATTAAGTTGCCCATTTTCTAGAGTCATTACGGTAGTTATTCTGACTCGTTGCACGGTGAGCAGGTAGAGGATAAAGAGGGTGCTAATGGGTATAAAAACAACAAATAAACATGCAAATACAAATCTGAGTACACATGATGTAACGCGAGTCGTGACAATCAGACATTATGTGGAGCGTTAGAAAGTCTTTGAGCGATCGTGAGCGCTTTTAGCTTTACTCTCTTTAACATGAGCACTCTCGGTGTCAATCAAACATGTGGCTCTGCCAGTTCTCTCAATATCTCATCATCAGTCACTCATCTCAGCGCTATTCTGTGAGGATCCCAATTTAAATCAGATTAATGTTGGTCACAATACCAGTAATAACGGATATAACTGTTTAACCTTCTATAACAGCACCTCGTCTTCACGCATTTGCTTAATAATTAGTGATTTGTGTTACAACAAGATGCCAAAGACAGTAAAACAAATCATAGATATAAATGAGCTTGTAATGGATATATTTCTTATTTTTGAAAGTATCTCTGCTGTGTGTGATGCTCTCATGGTTTTTGGTTGCCAGTATGTCACAATGACCTTTTGTTATTGACAATAGAACTATTAATAACTGTTTTCAATACAAATAAATGTTAGAAATTCACAATTAATGTAATTTTAGTAACACTTAATAAAAAGGTTTCATTTCTTTAAGATAAGTTAATGCATTAGGGATCATGAACAAACAATGAACAATATATTTTTACAGCATTTATTAATCATAATGTTAGTTAATAAAAATACAGTTGTTCATTGTTAGTTCATAGTGCATTAATGTTAACTAATACAACTTTTGATTTTAAAAATGTATTAGTATATGTTGTAACTAACATTAAGTTCATTAGTTCATGTTAACTACAGTAATGTTGTTAAATAATGTTAATAAATGGAACCTTTTTGTAAAGTGTTATTGTAATTTTACTATGTGGGGCATAAACATATAACTGCAGCATGTAACTTGCAAAAGTGTGGCAAAGGGCACTTTAAGAAAAAATTGGTATCTGGATCGGCTGATCTTAGTGTTAAAAATCAGAGATCGGTATCAGCCTCAAATTTCCTGATCGGTGCACCACTACTAAAACCCATTACACTGCGAATCTGTTGTGTACTGTAGGATTGTACGTGTAGGGGAGTGGGATTTCTGTGAGGGGATGGTGGGTCTGCAGTGGTTTTGGGGTGGAATGATGTCTCGACTAATCAAATCCGACTCGACTAATGGGCTTAACTAGTCGACTTTTAAAAATCAGTAGTCGTGCAACCCCTACTGTGTATTGTGATCCTCTTGACTATAACCAGTTCAGGATGATACTATCCTCACAGAGCTGTGTGTTGTGACAGATCACTTACACCTTGCGAGTCTGCTCTTTTAGTTAATCAGTTTGCGCCAGTCAGCCTTGGAGACAGCTGTGTGGTTTGCCACAAACACACAGTCTAAAGCAAACGTAATGCCCCTCTAACACACACTCTTTGGTTTTGTACCGTTTTTAGCCGATGACTGCGTTTAACCTAAAGCCAAAATGACTTCAGTGCCTTGTGACTCCTTGTTCACTGAGTCGTTGATTAGCTCAGCACTGATGATCTACTGGAGGTATGTGTTTGTACCAAAGGACTTCAACACTATTTCAAAACTCCCCCAGGCCCACATAAGTGCAGATAAACAGGCTCACACTACCTAGGAATCTGTTGAAGCTGAAATTCCACAGTTCTCACGTTCAGGTGTTTGTCAGAAGTAGCCCGTTTCTGCAAATCTGACTAATTTTGTCATAATCCAGTTAGATCTTTGATCAGTGCTTAAGAACAAGCTGAATATGTGCCTTTGGGTAGGCGGAGCTTGTGACCCAGGTCAAGTACAGTACTTATCCTGAGAACAAGAGCTAACTGCTTTAATAGTAGAGTGTGAAATTGAGTGATTTATTAGAGCCACATTTTAGAGTTAGCTTCAGGATTGACACTTTAACAGCTAGTGTTCAGAGCTTTTTACAGTGGCCTCAAAAAACTTTTTGGACACTTAAGACACTTAAAAATGCATGAATGTCATTGTATTAGGTATCAAAATATCAAACAAAGTGTCATTTATTTGAAAGAAAAATAGCACAAACACACCATTTTGTATGTAATTAAATGGTGACCTAAACTTTGAAGCTCCAAAAAGCATATAAAGGCAGCTTAAAAGTAATCCTAAAGACTCCAGTGTTTAAATCTGTATCTTCAGAAGCGATATGACAAGTTTGGGTGAGAGACAGATTGTCATTTTTTACTATCACTATTTTTATCTCCACTTTCGCTTTCACTCATTATTCTTTGTGCATATCGCACCTACTGGGCAGGGAGGAGAATTTATAGCAAAAAAGGACTTCAATATTGATCTGTTTCTCACCCACACTTATCATATGGCTTCTGAAGATATAGATTTAACCACTGGAGTCTTATGAATGACTTTTATGCTGCCTTTATGTGCTTTTTGGAACTTCAAAATTTTGGTCACCAATTATTTGCATTGTATGGACCTACAGAGCTGAAATATTCTTCTAAAAATCTTTTTTTGTGTTCAGATGAAGAAAAAAGTCTGGGATGGCATGTGGGTGAGTAAATTATGAGAGAATTTTCATGTTTGGGTGAACTATACCTTTAAGGGGAACTGACATGAATGACCCTGTGAGGTTAAAAGTCATTGCAAAAATGGAAATTGAAAAATAAAAAAAAAGGTCTGTTTTGTTATCTCATGTAATGATGTGACAAGCATCCATAAGTGTTGCTCAAGTGTCCAAATAGGCCTACTCTTTGGCATTACTGTTGATATTTTTGTATTATAGGAATGACGTAATTATTTTTGAGTGCTTTTTTCATGAGAGAACGCAGCAACCTGTTGAAGAGCCTGTACAGTTTCTCTTGTTGCTATACAGATCCTAATATGGTAGGAACAAGGCGTACAGAGATGCTCTTGCATTCAGAGCAAGCTGGAGTGTCTTCATCCATAATAATCTTGCTTGCTGTTCTCCCAGTGGAGCGGCCAGAAAGCCTAAGGATCTCAGAAACCCCACAGAACTTGTGGTGATGGGGAATGCGTGTGTGTATTCAGGAAACTCCACATTCCTTTTCATATTCTGTTAGATATTGCTAGATTAGATAGTGTTTAAGGTCATCTATTCTACACTATATGCTAGTGTACTTCTAAACATTGACAAAATTTGTTTTCTGAAGATATAAGCATTTACAATCATCAGTCTCTCTCTTCCAGCTACAACGACTCTGGAACATCCATGGCATCTCATAGAGGTTGAGAAACCTTGTCCAAATGCTTTCTAGAACGAGAACGCACCCTCCTCTACAACTGTTCAGTGCATCTGGCTGTGTCCTAAGAGCCTTGTTGTAAGCAAAGATTGTGATGTGCTGTGTGCATTTGTGGGCTGTTTATGGATTCATGTTGTCTGTGAGATCATTGTTCGGTTCTCAAGACTTTGGAAAATCTGGCTGGAATTGAGATCGCTTTTCAAGTTTCCCTGTAAGCATGGAGGAAAGGGTATGTGTGTGTGGCTGTAAACTAAAGCTTATTAGCTATTTTTAAAAATGGTACGAGTCTTTCGACATATCCCGCCCCAACTTCCTGTTTCAGTAGTAAATACATCAAAACAACAAATCGAACTACACTCGTCTGTGCACTTCACGGGGACTTTAATGAAAGGAGTTCAGTCATGACCAAATGGAGAACTGAGAGCTCTGCCTGTGTCTCTGATGGGTTTAAACAAATGGGAAGTGAAGGTTTCTATGTCTGATCTTTTTCCCTCAACAGTGGTGCTCTCAGAGCCTCTCAGCTTTGAGATGATCACTTGATTGTTTATGAAATGTGACTGGGGAGGGGAAAAAAACCAACCCTCTTCACCTTGTTTTCCTTAAGATTTTTTATGTGTCTACACTTGGGGTGTAATTGTTCTTGGTAAAAAAATGAACCGTACGATTCGCCAACCACAGTTCGGAAAGCATTTGCTCCGTGGTTCATCTCTAATTTAATAACGCATCTGGTTAGAAGAAAATAAAGCGCCAAATAAACATGCGCAGTTGTAACCTCTGCTAATGCACCTGTATGGCTCTGTAGATGGACACACTCCGCCTGTTTCATGTGGGTCAACTTTCTACAGAGAGAAGCTGTCCTATTATCTGTTAGTATGTTAAATCAGTTGATGACATCACAGTTCTGCACACATTAGTTGGCAAAATGGCAAGTGCGTCATTTAAGTCTCCTGTCTGGGAACTTTTCTTTATGCAGTCAGTTACAACAGTGATGGTCAAAAAAACATTTACAACACAGGCACTGTTTGCAGACATTGCTCAACGCGGATGCTGTATACTGGTATTTGATTAGCTATTTACGCTGACATTACACGAGGATATATAGCGCGCAGTGCACACAGAGCCGCAGGTGAGTAGTGATGGGAAGATCGGATCATTTTAAATCTTGTTCAGCAAAATGAAAGAATCTTTAAGTCATTTTGTTCATTTGAGCAGAATTAAATTAAAATGTTACATTTTCAATAGTCAGATCCCCCTCAACACGTTTAACGCAAACTTTGATTATAGTCCCAATAAGGAAAAAAATATAATGCAGCCATGGACAAATTATGAGAAACAGAAAGATTAGTTCACCTCTGGAATCTTCTTGTCCGTGTCATTCGTTCTTTTGTGACTTGACAGCCGTATATATGCTATACACACACACACACAGGAAATAGAAATGATTAGTTCACCTCCTGACTCATCTGGTCCGAGTCGTTCGTTCTTTTGTCACGTGACAGCCGTATACGCTATACGTGACACTTTTTTTTTTATACTAAAACAAATCAACCATCGACTAGTTGTCCATCGTGACCCGTCCTTAGTGTTTGTGTGATCCAATAAATGTGTTATGTTCTTGTGTCCAAGATTAAATTATTTAAAAATACAATGAAAATACACCAATATATAGGGTCCAAAATCTAAATTTGATATATATAGCAGAGATGCATTGATGCTTTCTTTGCGGACATAAAGAGAGCAAATACAGTACTATGCAGAGACACACCCTGTTGTATTTTAAATATCAGTAACATCCAGACTAGTGTTTTCAGTAGTTAGTACCGACACCTGTAAAATTTCACAATTCTCGATACCAATTTCGATATCACAGGAAAAATAGGTAATATGCTATTGAGCAAACCCCTTTAGCCTATTAAAATGTTACATTTCAATGTAAATAATAAATTGCTTCAGGTTTTTTAAGACCTTATAAAATCAGTTTTATTTTTTCAATTCTATTAATTTTCCCCCCCAAATTCATTGTTTTCCAATTTCTTTTTAGTCAGAATTCCATGTTTTAAAGTTTAATTCAATTTCATCATCAAAATTGTGTCTAATCAAATGAATCCAAACTTAAATCGAATGAAATTAGAACAGTTACTTTTCAACAAAACAATTAAAAAATTTTAATTAAGTGCTTTAGATCCTCACAACATATTCTAAAATACAACATTTGTCTTACTTTGACAAATAAAGTGCTGCACAACAGAGCATCACTTTAAAAATAAAAACATTTATGAAAACTTATATTCAGTACAACATCACTCTTGCTTGTGATATTTACCATAGGTTCAACATAATAATAATAGTAATAATAATAATCAAATACATTTTACTAAACACTAGTAATATTTTTCTGTTGCAATTTCTTAAATTTCGCATGTCAAGCTTTTATTTTGAATCAAACATTTGTTTTGACATGTCGTTAGTTTCATGTTAACGGATAAGACGTTGGTTATATGTCCCAGTGTGATTATTGAAGCATAAAATGCGGTAATTTTTAAAATATAAATACATAGTCTGCAGGAGCTGCACATCATGTTGAATGAGCGCTCTCTTCTGTCTTCTACTACAATAAGCACAGCGAGCTATGCTAATAAAATGTGGTGTTTTGATCAGTCTGTATTTTCAGCACACGAGCAACTTCACACATTCACTTTGCAACGTGAAGCAGATACAGACTGTATATTTATTTAATGAAATCTCACTCACAGTTTAATAAGCACACTAGGACACATTACAATTTTAATTGATTAATTGTCCATTTCTGTGTAAAAAGAGTATCAGAAAGAGCTCGAATGAGTGTGTGAGCATTTGTAAGCAACCATCTGTCAGTCAGACTCTTGAATCAGTGCTTGGTGCTACCGGTACTGTAAAAACACTGGTGTCATTTTTTTATTTTAGTATCGACTTGGTACCAAAGTACCGGTACTTTTGACATCACTAATCCAGACTATTTTTTGATGGATTGTGGCAGTGCTTCAAGTGAATTATTGCAACACCAGCTACATGCATGAAATTTGTTTTGGAATTTTGTTGCAAAGTAAACATCTGTTGAGGTCTGTTGGAGGAAGTAAAAACTTTAGATTGAATCTGAGTACTTGACAGGACATGTCAAGCAGTAACAGAAGTGTGATCTAAAACTATTGAAGACAACATTTTTCTAATCACCTTTTTTATTATCTTCATTAATATTTCAATTAATATATGTCACACTGCAGGACTTTTGAAGTGAACTGCAAAAAAATTATAAAAGGTGTTTTAAAATGGTGAGAATTTTAATAGAAATGGTGACCAACACTTTTTATTATAAATCTTTATTAGTTTATGTCTAGTGAAAGACTAATATATTGTCCAGTATTTTTGCCATTTTGAGATTATCAGAATATAACCTTGCCCACGAGGAACAGAAACATAAACTCTACCTTGTGGCAGTTCCAGAATCCAGCCTTGTCAATGAATAATGCTCAATTTCTTTCAAAATATTTTCTAAAATTTTAAGTGAATTTATATATATATATATATATATTGGTAATTGGCCACCTTGCTCACTAGTTATCAATGTTGACATTGGCCGTTTTAAAACCCATTTTGGTCAACCAGCATTGTTGGTCGACCATGTTATTTCTCATCTACCCATCTCTAATATGAAGACTGATAGATGTGCTTGAGACATATTGTATCATTTGAAAACCCCAGTAATCAAGAAAATTTATGGTTTGCATTATATAGAACAAATATGTAAATTCTAATAAAAAATTTGTAATGGAAGCACTTAAAGTAGAAATGTTTAGAACATTATAAATATATCAGCGCATGATCTTTTCTATGGCACTGTATAGTAGCATATTGGGTGAGGCCACTTGCTGACTGTTATTCTACAGCATAGAGTGACCTGTAAGCCTCTTAACGCCCAGTTTGGGATTAAACAGAAAGTTTTGTATTCATGGGGGTCCTGAAACTTGCCTGTTCACTTGCAGCTAGAATGATCCGCTGGACCATTGACCAACTTCTTATCGGATGGAGCTGTATGTTTTTATAAAATGTGAGAAAATTATATTGAGGTGGAAAGATGAGTTGCATACAAGATCAGGGTCAGAATACCATGGCTTTTTGAGCTTATTGCATCTTGTTTTACAAGCTCATTCAATTTTGTCAGTACCAGCATGGTGTGTGCAGTGTGTAAAAAGGATAATCTGTAACGTAGGATTTTTCGTAAACTTCACTAGAATGATTTGCTTTAAGGTAATGGAAGTTTACCATTTCCTGTGTTCAGGTTCAGTCATGTGTGGAGAAGGTATGGAGGATTTCTTTATAAAGATCTTTATAAACAGTTTAAAAAATAACCCAGAGAAATGCGGGACGGATTGGATGAAGTGATTACTCAGATGCAATTTGAGATTATAAAATAACTTGGCGTCTGAGGAAAGCTAAATATTTTTGTCGGTGCTTGAGAAACTCTGACAAATTTGGTCTCTTTCAAAAATGTAAAGTTATTGCTCTCATTTGTTTCCTCCAGGAGTTTCAGTGGAAACAGCTTTTCACCTGAAAATGGAAATTCTGTCATTATTTACTCATCCTTGTGGTGTTCCAAGCCCTTGTCCTTTAAAACCTTTGTCCTTGTCCTGAATTTTATTGTTTGGAAAATACAAGTTTATTTTCAGACATTGGAAGCATGGATTTTTTGGCATGCTGATGTAAAACCATCAGAAAACAAGTTAGTAGTGACAATAACTCTCTCGCTCAGAATGCAGAGTCAGGGGAACAACAGCACACTTTCAACATAAGCCACAACAACTCTTTAAAATTGCCAATAAATAAATAAATACATTTTTTTTTTTTTTTTTTATCCTTTGCCTCCCTCACTTCCTCGTTGTCATGTTATCATTCTGTAGGCAGTCACTGGAGGAAATTAGGGCCTTATTGGCAGACTGTCAATCAGTGGCTGTAGAGAGAGAGAGATTAGGAAGGAGATGGTGGTCAGCAAGGTCAGAGAAAGGCTGCATCAGGGAGATGTGAAGCCAGATTAATTAGGCAAATATCTCATATAATATATGATTATTTTATTCTATATTGACAGCCCTAGTTTTAACTGTAAGAAATTATATGAATACAAATCAGCATATAGGTTTGTGAGAAAAAAATATGTCTTGAACCTTTAGCTGTCACTTTTAGCCAGCTCACTGGTTCTCAGAAAAGCTGCTTTGTAATAGTATTTATTGTGAAAGTGCTATACAAATTTATATACAAACAATAATAGTGAAAATAAGAAAAAAACTAAACTTAATTCAATTTGAGTTTTTTTTATAGCAAATTATTTCTCATTTTTATTTTTATTTTTTGTATATATATTTTATGATCGGGGGTCCCTTGCAAAGGGATCATCATATTTGGGGTCCTTGGCATTTAAAAGTTTGATAACCCCTGATCTAGAGAACACTGAAAGGGTCAAAAGTTTGCTAATTGCATTGAGGGTCACAAAACTATCTGAGAGGCTATTTTGATTGGATGATTTTTGCCACAAAACTGCTAAATAATGGTTATTTTCAAATATGTTTCCATACAACCTTAAATGGGACCTCTGCCAAACTCTTAAGCCAGAGATAGGGATGCACGATTTGGACAAAGTGATAGCGATTATTTTGAAAATATTGCGATTGCGATTTGAACTGCGATATGATGAACAACAAAAAACTAGCATATATTATTCCTTTTGAACAACATTTTATAATGTTTTGCCCATGTTCTACTGCCAGTAAAAAAAACTTGGGCTACTCTTTTAGGATTCACACTTGAGTCCTCTTAAAAGAACTAAACTAAGACCATTGCTATGTGGTTCAGTTAAACCATTGAGTTCTGAACCCTTAAGCTTTTATTTTGCCAACATCTGCATGAAGAGTTTGTGTGCAGCTGAGTTCAAATTCACAGCATTTGTATAACGTGCTCCTGATTTTAAGGTCTTCTCCTTAAAATCAGGTATTTGTAGCAGCCAGACATATTTGGAATTACGCAATGAAATTGAATCCGGAGCGCTTTAAATATGACGCGCTCAGCGCACGTAATAGAACCAAAATCAGAGCAAATCTGTTACTCTGAGCACTAGATGGAGTTGTGGAGGCTCAGAACCGCTCTGAAAATGCTGTAATAATGCACAATACAGACAGGGCAGAGCAACACACATAAACTTTGAAGCAAGCAGACTATTTCTTCAATTAAATCGCAGTCCTTTGCAGTTTAATAATCGCACAAGGTCCTATCGCGATTTTGATTTTATTTCAAATAATTTTGCAGCCCTATGCAGAATGTATATTTCACCTGCTGTTCATGTTTGTTGGTCCAGGTGTCTCTTGCTGTGACTCACTGTAGGATCAATGTAAGCACCTTTGGGACATGACTCTTAGCCTTAACATCTGGCTTTACCTTATGGTAAGGTAAGGTACTTACCATAAACTACAATGCCATTAGTCATTTGTTAGTGTCCAGTAGTAGTTGTATAAAAACAATATAAATGTGTCATCCAATGACAAATAAAATTAAGAAGTTATGACATTTTTCAGTCTTACCCAAACTACATGTAACCAAGCACCTGAATATCTGAAAGAATTGTAATTTTATCAAAAGACAAATTCAAATCTTAGATTATGACCTTGTGATTTCCTTTGGAAATGTTATCTTTTCTTGCACATTCAGAATTGACCATTTAGTGACACCCTGAAAGGATCAGAGCTCATTAGTGTGATCCATGGAAGACCAAGAGTGAGATTATTACTATACAGCTCGAAAGATTCATAGAATCACTTTGTTTATTATTATCATCTAGTCAGACTGAGCATGATCTGTGACACCATAACACTGTCAATGACGTCATGTTGCGATAAACCCCAGTCAAGCTCACCGTATCAACAACATGATATGAGTAATAAACAAATTGTATGAGGAAATGATAAACCTACATGTTACATATAAGACTCTGTCCTGCTGACATCATAGGGTGAGTGTCATTAATTCATCCAGAGACACATGTTCTAATAGGTACGCACCATATTGTATGTATTAATGGAATAGTTCAACCAAAAATGAAAATGCTGTCCTTTATTTAATTACCCTCATGTTGCTCAAAAGAATGATTTGTTTTGACTGATCTGGTTCTCTTCAATTCACTGAGTCAGAAAGTACCTGCGTGAAGATTCTTCAAAATTGTCTTTTTGTGTTCCTTGTAAAAATAACAGTATACAGGTTTGGAATGACGTAAGGGTGAGTAAATAATGAAAGAATTTTCATTATTTGGGTGAACTATCCCTTTGAATGCTCTTGAATGCCTGCACTCAGTGTTAGGCAGATTACTTGGGGATTGTAATCAGTTACTGATTACAAATTACATGATAAATGTAGCAATCTCATAGATTACATTTTTGGGGTAATTTAACCTGATTACTTTTGGATTACTTTCAATTTTGTTCAATTTTATTTTATTTTTATTCTGTTTTATTTGTATGCATTAAGTATGATAATCTTTTTAACATAAAAGTGCAAAGAGGAAGAAAATGTATTACATTCTTTATTACTAACAAAAAGAGCTCCTGATGACATTTTTAAAAAGTGCATTAAACATTACATGAATGAAATAAACATTAAATCTAACAGCAAAGACAGTGCCAAAGTTTATGCAGTGCATTCAGAAAGTATTCAGACCCCTTCATTTTTTTCACATTTTATGTTGCAGCCTTATGCTAAAATGCTTTAAATTATTTATTTTTTTCCTCATCAATCTACACTCCATACCCCATAATGTCCAATCAAAAAACAGATTTTTGATAACTTTACTCAGTACTCAAGGGGGCGATAGAGTTACCTTCAAACATCTGTGCCATTAAACTGGATGTGTCATTATTCAGATAAGTCTTACACTTACTTGCTCAGCCATATTCGTGTCGAACTGTGCTCCGCCATGACAGTAGTTGACTTAAAAGAGAAACCTCACCCTAGAAGCGGACAGTTCACACTAATCTTGCTATAGCACCCCTTGCGGCAATGCTGAGAATGCAACGCGCACTTGTGTTGGGTTAAGAATTGCACTCTGACACATTTCAGAAAGCAGCAACAGGTGAAATTGAGTTTGCGTTGCAAGATGCGTCTGTTCACGTACTTGCGTAGAGAATGTTTCGGCCCGTAGAGATGGCATCCACTAGATCCTTTGAAGCAAGTTCAATATGTGAGCAGCACAGCATTGGTGAGGTAGTAAGAAATATATATATTTTTAAACATATCTTGTTTATTTTAAGTACATAAAACAATAAAAACTTTACATGAACAAAAAATAATGAACCTGAAATCAACAGCAATGACATTGCTAGGTGAAAGCTAACAGCTTAAAACTCTGACACACTTACTTTTAACCCTTACTACTTAGTCCATCACCTATTCCTTAGCTGAGGTGCTTATTTTACTGTTGTAACGTAAAAGGAGCACATGCTCAAAATGTGTATCTGTGACACTATTGCGCTTTGGGGTAAGAATAGGATTATATTAATATGAAAATTATCAATAAATTAATAACAATTTTATGCCATTGCCTTGTTAATATGTAATCTATAAAAAAGTAACTGTAGTTTGATTACAAGTATTTTCAAATGTAATTTAATCCAATTACAAGTACTTGATTTTGTAATCTGATTACATAATCCAGATTACATGTAATCTGTTACTACCCAGCACTGCCTGCACTGTACATTCAAGCTTTGCATGTGTCTCTTTGAGTCTGATGTTATCTGTGTGTATACGATAAAGGTTGGACAAGTATTCAAACATGGACAAACATTCATACAGACAGGCTGTGTGACCGCTTCAAAGCAGTCTTTCCATTACTGCTGACTGAGTGATCAGAGCTCTAGACAACAGCCTGTGGTGTGGTGATGACAGAAATGTCCTCTCCAGTCTCAATGAATGTGACAGGCTACTAATCGCCTCTACTTCTCGACTTCAGCTGACTGACTCCATAATCAAGATAATCAACCACATACAGCCTTTTCCAGAAAATTAACTGCAATATTCTGTTTAGAGGTCATGTCACAAGCCGTTAGAAAATTACTGGTAAATCAGCTTTGGCAATTTCCCTGAATGAGAAGTAATAACATTACCTGAAAAGTTCTTGATGTTACTTGTGAACAAAGCCATTAGAGTAATGGTTTTACCACATGCGATGTCAGGAAACACTGTCATAAATAGTGTCAATGATTCAGAATTGTGATTAAATTATTTAGGAGTCAAAAAATGTCATCAAACTGGACAGATAGTAAAATGATCAATAGGCGGAGGATGTCTAACATGTTTGCTTCCTTAGATCAGACTATAGAGGTAATCTCATAGTGTATTACGCTCCACTAATCAAATATTAATTCATATGGTAAGCAGCCAATGGAAATTAACCGCGTGAGGCCATGAAACTGGACCACGAAGAAGGTGGCGAAAAAGCGGAAGTGCTAATGCTCCAATCATTGTTCCCTGAGTCTCCGCTTCAAATGCTGCTGCCCCTTGAAACAAATTGAATTTACCAACTCTTTCGCCAGTGTAGACAAGGAGAGATTGAAAATTAAGTCTAGTGACTTGCTCTTCAAAAAACTTAATGGTCAAATAAAAAGCACATTAAATAATCGTCATTTTCTCAGTGTTGCTTAAATATTGCTGTGACTAGATAGTCACAGTATATTCAGTAAAAGGTAGTAATAGATATTATTTGTAAGAAAATGTATTTGACAGTCATGTTCTGCACTTTGATCTGGGGATACACATTGAAAGACATCAAAGATCAATTCACTTGAAAACTGCATGCTATGTCAAGGAGGTCTCAGTCACAGTCATTTAAACATAAACAAATTTTCAGCAACCCTTCACCTTTACTGTGTGGCTGACATAAGGCAATTAAAGACAATCAAAGATAGGAATTTAAGCTAAACATCTAGATAGCTTAATAGGAGCACAAATGAGGAAATCATGACTTGATGTAAAGTCTAGGTTTACTTCACAAAAACCAGTCATACGTGCTGACTGTCTCGAGCATTTCCCTTTACTCTAATTAGCTTTTGTTGACATCATTAGCCTAGGAGTTCACATACTTTTTCCAACCTACACTGTGAATGTTTCAATATGTACAAGAACAATACAATAATTTGTGTGTTATTAGTTTAAAAAGATTTGTTCATTATTGTAACTTAGATGATCAAACCAAATTTTAAGACAAAATTTATACATAAATGAAGGTAATTCCAAAGGGTTCACATACTTTTTCTTGCCACTGTATGTGGGCCTTTGTCAAATATTTAATAACATAATGCTACAGTGCCTGATACCATTGTGAACTTTAGACAAACTGTAAGCTAACATGTCTCCTGCTTTTTCTCCTGAAAAAAGACATTTTGAGAAGTGATATTTATTTATGTAAGGGTTATCAATGGAGTTGGGGCGAGCCTATCTGTTTGGATGATGGGAAGAGGGTTCTGGAAAAATTTTCAATAACATAAAAATAATATTTTTTGAAATTGCGTTTGGTGACGCTAGTGGCGCAGAAATTACACACTTCACCTTTAAAGATTTGCTGTGGCCTCTAAGCTAGGAAAATAGCACTGATGACAGTCTGCGTAGGGCAAAATAGAACAATAACATATTAAATGGCAAAAATGAAAGACTGAAACAAACAACTCTTTGATGTTAAAGTGAGAATATGAGTCAGGAGTTGGCAATCCTGGCATCCTGTTAATGAAACGAGATTGAAGGTGTGGGTTTAGAGCTACTTTGACTTGTATAAAGCACTTTAGTAGTTTGCTATTTACAAGAAGCATCTGCTGATGTAGACCATGCTTTACAAACAAGAGATCTCAAAAGACGTACGATCAAGAATGGTTGCTTTGCATAAAGCGGGAAAGGGTTTTAAAGTTATCTCAAAGAGCTTAGATATTCATCTATCCACAGTTAGACAAATTGTCTAAATGGAGATGCTTTAGTACTGTTGCTATTCTCCTTGGCTGTTGAGCCAAGATGACTCAAAGGGCACACCGCAGAATGCTGAATGAGGTAAAAAAAGAACCCTAGAGTGACAGCTAAAGTTGTGAAAGAATCATTGGAACTGGTTAACATCTCTGTTCGTGAGTTAACTATACGGAAAACATTAAACAGGGATGGTGTCCATGGCAGGACACCACAAAAGAAGCTGCTGATTTCCAACAAAAACATTGCTGCATGCCTGATGTTTGCCAAAGACCACCTTGACACTCCACAATGCTACTGGGAAAATGTTTTTTTGGACTGATGAATCTAAGGATTAATTGTTTGGGAAGAACATGCACCACATACCAACATGAAAACATTATCCCAACGTTGAAGTACGGTGGAGGAAGCATAAAGATTTGGGGCTGCTTTGCTGCTTCTGGGCCTGGACCGCTTGCCATCATTGAGGGGAAAAATTAATTTCCACGTTTTTCAAGATATCCTACAGGAAAATATCAGGGTGGCTGTAAGCCAGCTGAAGCTCAGTAGAATTGGGTGATGCAGCAGGACAATAACCCTAAACATCAAAGTAAATCCACTACAGAATGGCTTCAAAAAATAAAATCCACCTTTTGGAGTGGCCCAGTCAGAACCCAGACCTTAACCTAGTAGAGATGCTGTAGAATGACATTGGGAGCCATTCACACCAGACATCCTAAGAATATGGCTGAGCTAAAGCAGTCCTGGAAGGAAGAATGGTCCAAAATTCATTCTGAACGTTGTGTAGTTCTAATCCGCAGCTACTGAAAACGCTTGGTTGGGGTTATTGCTGTCAAAGGAGTATCGACCAGTTATTAAATCCAAGGGTTCACTTACATTTTCCACAGGACTGTGAATGTTTAATGGGATGTGTTCAATAAAGACATAAAATATAATAATTGTGTTTGTCTATACTTGTGACTGATGAAGATGAGATCATATTTTATGACCAATTAATGCTGAAACCCAGCTAATTCCAAAGGGTTCACATACTTTTTCTTGACACTGTAGATTAAGTTAATTCACATTATGACAAGTCTTGTGAAAAATGTGTTTGAAAACGATAACATATGACAAAGCTTATGTCACTTTAGATCCAGGCCTCAGTGTCTGGGCCATGATGGGCCAGATAGCAATTAGTTATTCTAGTCACCTTACTATAATGGCTAACATGGAATTTCCTAAAAGAAAGTCATCTTTGATGAGGGCGCGGTAGCCAAAGGCAAAACTCTACTGCCATGTTTTTGTTTTAGATAGTGATCTGATTTACCTTATGGAGTATGACTCCAGGAAGATTGTAATTGCCTGGAATGTGTGACTAAACACTAGATTTGGACCAAAGTTTTTGTTTGAAATTTGTTTGAGATTCTTTCAATAAGAGCAAAATGATAAATCTTATGAAACATTTTGAGATTTTTTCTAGAAGTTTAAAGGTGAAATGATGACTTATAATGTTTTGTAATGTTGTTTTCAAACAAGTTTGAGACACACCCTCACTTTAGCCATCACCCGGACAGTCCCGCCCAAAACTCGAGCCATTAGTTGACCTAATTAGTGCTGCTAGTGGCACAGAAAGTACACACTTCACTTGAGCATAACAGCCCCCTAAGGGTATGACAGGCTTGAAAAAGTGATATAGTTTTTGAAATGTGTTACTCCACTGTTCAAGTTCCTTGTTTTATGCTATTTGCCATGACTTCATATTAAGAGCCACAACAAGTAAATATGTAAAATACACTGATACCATCAGATTCATTATCAACTGTTGGAGAGCTTGAAACTACTGAAATTAGTCTAGAGTGTGTTTTTACTATTAAGAAACAAAGCGCAGACCCAATGCTGGAAATGGGAGAGGCAGGAAGAGTGTGATGTCAGACAGGGAAGCGAACGGGAAATAGAAGGAGGGGATTGAGTGGGCTGCAGGGAGGGCGACGGCCTTCCCATTTCCTGGCAGCAGCCTTTTCTCTTTCTACCAGTGCTGTGAGAGTATGATTAGAAGATGAGGGCTCAGAGAAGGCCCACACAGCTGGAACTGTGACTTTTATTTTTTTCCCCCCCTTCTTCTACAAATTTGCTTTGAAGAGTTTCTGAAAAACCTGTGGAAAACACCTTGTTTTGATTCTTCATATATCAGAAGACCACACTGCCAAACATGTACAGTGGATATAGAGGTACTCCGTAACTCTTAAATTTCTGTGAGAGTGTCAGACTCTGTCAGAGAATTATGTTTTTTTGTGAACTATGATCTTTTGTATTGTCCAACCAATAGAGTGAGGTTTGGTTCAGGCAAGGTCTGAAATGTTCTCATGTTGTTAAGACTGACAGGTTTGGTTATGTTTACTTGTGGTACAGTAGGTGTTTTAAATGGCTCAGGTTTTGGCTGGAATACTTTAGATGTTCAATCAAGTTTCTCTTTTGTACAAAAGTTGTTCTTGCTCTCTCTTGCTCCAAGTTAAAAATCATCAACATTGGCTAGGCTTAGCATAATTTTGTTGTCACTCACCAAATTCGCTGACAATCATAGTGTAAGTACACAACAAAACATTGAGTTTAAAGTGTATACAGAATTACGGTAAGAAATTTGATATAGACACTCGGTCTCACTAGCGTGGCGAGCTGGAGTTGTACTGGAAAAAATACATGATACAGTTCCTCACACCAGGAGTTTTGTATGTTTTCTCAGGCCTTAAGTTAGCTTGGAAGGGAATGACAATGAATTTGTTGGTTTTGTCATTGTCCAGCACTGTTCTGCACAGATGTTTCTGTGTTTTTGGTGGAACCATTAAGGTCCTCCTGGGAGAGATGTCCCATGGGCCCTCATGTGATGTTTCTGTGTTGGTGACTGGAGAGAGAGTGGACACTCAAAAGTGTGTTTACTTTGGGCCACGGTTCAGCCTGCACCTCAGGGTCATCTAGAACAAACACACAGGGAGGTCAGTAAGTTTAGCTGATCCCCCCCTGGGCTGTACCTCTGGTTTACTTAAGGCCTGTTGATGCAGAAGCTGTAAACACTCATTTATATTATCCTCACAGTTCCAGACCACAGGCTGGGCCAAACTTTACTGAGAACATCATCTGGGTGTTGAAGGTAATGGGTCATTAGTGATATCTCTTAACTTGATATAATCCAAAGAAGATTTGCTGTTGGAGGGGGAGGAAAAGGGAAACAGTGTGAGTTTCTGGTTTTAGGCCTTGGCTCAGAAAATGGAAGGAAGGATACAACATGTGGGGCGAATGTTAAGTGCTAAGGGATTTCGAAAAGTCACATGACTACTATTAACTCTCAAGGTGCTTGTTGGTCACATCCTGGTAGTGAAGAAAGGTTTGAGTAGCAGCCTTCAATATTATATTTTTAAAGTCAATGGTTGGCATAAACTAATATTATTTACTGCTGATAAATCAATATGTAAACCAATATACAGTACTGTGCAAAAGTCTTAGGCACATAAGATGTTTCACAAAAACATTTGTCTTATGATGGTTATTTATATCTGCTACTTTAGTGTGTCAGTAGGAAATATACATTTTATACTCCCAATCATTTTTTTTTTTTGCAAATAGAATAGAAGAACAGGGAGCCCTGCAATAGATGGCATGGCCCTCACAGAGCCCCCCACTGAACATTGGGTCAGTCTGGGATTACACGAAGAGACAGAAGTAATTGAAACAGCCGAAATAAATAAAAGAACTGTGGTGAATTCCCCAAGAAGCTTGGAACATCCTATCTGCCAACAACCAAGAAAAACTGTGTCCAGGTGTAAGTAGGAGAATTGGTGCTGTTTTGAAGGCAAAAGTGTTCACACCAAATATTGATTTAGCTCTTTTTCTGTTTACTGGACTTTGTATGAAGTTAATTGATTAATGTAAACTATTTATGTTAAGAAATCCTCACTTTGAAAGTCTTTCACAAGTGCCTAAAACTTTTGCACAGTACTGTGTGTGTGTGCATGTATGTATAATATATACAGGTGCATCTCAATAAATTAGAATGTCGTGGAAAAGTTCATTTATTTCAGTAATTCAACTCAAATTGTGAAGCTCATGTATTAAATAAATTCAATGCACACAGACTGAAGTAGTTTAAGTCTTTGGTTCTTTTAATTGTGATGATTTTGGCTCACATTTAACAAAAACCCACCAATTCACTATCTCAAAATATTAGAATACATCATAAGATTACATAACATTTTTACTGAATTGTTTGCCTTCTGGAAAGTATGTTCATTTACTGTATATGTACTCAATACTTGGTAGGGGCTCCTTTTGCTTTAATTACTGCCTCAATTCGGCGTGGCATGGAGGTGATCAGTTTGTGGCACTGCTGAGGTGGTATGGAAGCCCAGGTTTCTTTGACAGTGGCCTTCAGCTCATCTGCATTTTTTGGTCTCTTGTTTCTCATTTTCCTCTTGACAATACCCCATAGATTCTCTATGGGGTTCAGGTCTGGTGAGTTTGCTGGCCAGTCAAGCACACCAACACCATGGTCATTTAACCAACTTTTGGTGCTTTTGGCAGTGTGGGCAGGTGCCAAAGCCTGCTGGAAAATGAAATCAGCATCTTTAAAAAGCTGGTCAGCAGAAGGAAGCCTGAAGTGCTCCAAAATTTCTTGGTAAACGGGTGCAGTGACTTTGGTTTTCAAAAAACACAATGGACCAACACCAGCAGATGACATTGCACCCCAAATCATCACAGACTGTGGAAACTTAACACTGGACTTCAAGCAACTTGGGCTATGAGCTTCTCCACCCTTCCTCCAGACTCTAGGACCTTGGTTTCCAAATGAAATACAAAACTTGCTCTCATCTGAAAAGAGGACTGGGCAACAGTCCAGTTCTTCTTCTCCTTAGCCCAGGTAAGACGCCTCTGACGTTGTCTGTGCTTCAGAAGTGGCTTAACAAGAGGAATACGACAACTGTAGCCAAATTCCTTGACATGTCTGTGTGTGGTGGCTCTTGATGCCTTGACCCCAGCCTCAGTCCATTCCTTGTGAAGTTCACCCAAATTCTTGAATCGATTTTGCTGGACAATCACAAGGCTGCGGTTCTCTCGGTTGGTTGTGCATCTTTTTCTTCAACACTTTTTCCTTCCACTCAACTTTCTGTTAACATGCTTGGATACAGCACTCTGTGAACAGCCAGCTTCTTTGGCAATGAATGTTTGTGGCTTACCCTCCTTGTGAAGGGTGTCAATGATTGTCTTCTGGACAACTGTCAGATCAGCAGTCTTCCCCATGATTGTGTAGCCTAGTGAACCAAACTGAGAGACCATTTTGAAGGCTTTGCAGGTGTTTTGAGTTGATTAGCTGATTGGCATGTCACCATATTCTAATTTTTTGAGATAGTGAATTGGTGGGTTTTTGTTAAATGTGAGCCAAAATCATCACAATTAAAAGAACCAAAGACTTAAACTACTTCGGTCTGTGTGCATTGAATTTATTTAATACACGAGTTTCACAATTTGAGTTGAATTACTGAAATAAATGAACTTTTCCATGACATTCTAATTTATTGAGATGCACCTGTATATATATAAATATATATATATATATATATATATATATATATATATATATATATATATATATATATATATATATATGTATATGTACAAACATACACACAGTACTGTGCAAAAGTTTACGTGTGTATATATATATACATATATAAACACACACACACATATATATATATATATATATATATATATATATATATATATATATATATATATATACATATATATTTATACACACACATACATATATATCTGCCATGCTGAGAAATCGGCTGATATTTGGCCATTTTTGCAATTATTCACATTGGCCAATAACTGTCCAGGGTTCTGTGACAAGGACGGGCCCATTAAGATCCACTATTAGTGTATTCTACTCATTTGGCCCAGGGAAAGGAGGGGCCAACTCATAAAATTTTGTCCCAGGCCCTGTGTCTAATTGGCCGATTAACAAAAGTGTCTGTTCCAATTTCATCTGGTCTTCCAACTGCCTTGTCAATCGATAATGAGCATTTTCTGTTTCAAGGAATTGTGTGTGTGTGTATATATATATATACCGATCAGCCACAACATTAAAACCACTGCTTAATATTGTGTAGGTCCCCCTCATGCCACCAAAACAGCACCAACCCTTCTCACCACAATTGTACAGAGCAGTTATCTGAGTTACCATAGACTTTGTCAGTTTTCATCAACAAGTCATTTCTGTCCACAGAACTGCTCCTCACTGGATGTTTTTTGTTTCTGGCACCATTCTGAGTAAATTCTAGAGACTGTTGTGTGTGAAAATCCTAGGAGACCAGGAAATACTCAAACCATCCCGTCTGGCAACAACAGTCATCCATGCGATTATCTAATCAGCCAATCGTGTGGCAGAAGTGCAGTGCATAAGATCACACAGATATGGGTCAGGAGCTTCAGTTAATGTTCACATCAACCATCAGAATGGGGAAAAAATGTGATCTCAGTGATTTGGACCATGGCATGATTGTTGGTGCCAAATGGGCTGATTTTTTGGGCGCTGTTTTGGGGGCACGATATTACACAATATTAGGCTGGTGGTTTTAATGATGTGGCTGATCGGTGTGTGTGTATATATATATAAATATATATATTATATATATTAGGGCTGTGTTCAAAATATCGATATGCCGATGCATTGTCATGGTCTCCTTGCCAATGCGCATATCGATGCAGCTGGGTCCGTATCGATATTATGCAGCATGCTGAAAGCCTGAGTGTAGGCTATCACAACTATCGCACGATGCAAGCTGGCTTTCAATCACCTTAGCAGTAGTAGACCACTACATTATAATTGGATGAGACTGTAGCCGGTAAATCTAAATCTAAAATCTATATGCATTTTGGCTTTTTGCCTAAACCTGGCAGTTGGGAGTAAGACATGACTCATGCGATATCCAAATTTGGCAAAGCTAAAGTACTGAGTAACACGACAAACCTCCATCTAACAGTACGTATGTCAAGAGACAGCTGGCTATATGCGCTTCTTTTACTTGCAACCAGAGTATAAAAAAATAACCAAAAAGTGGGTACTTTTTGAACAGTGGCAGGCAATTTTCTTCCCTCTGACTTGAAAGTTTCAGACCCTGTTCACACATTAGTAAGTACTGTCCACTTGTGATCAGATCTCCCAAAAGGATGTTAATACAAGGTCTGAACAGGACAAGAGTGACATTTGACGAGAGATACTTAGACACAAAAATGTGCACTTGAATGAACACAACACATCTTATTATATTTTGAAGAACAGACGAAAGAAAAGCGGCCAGTGCGCATCTCCGATTTGCTTTTTAAGATGTTCAATGGACATCTGTTGCTCATGAGCACAGCACGAGCGCTTCTCACAGATCAATTTAAATCCAGCAATTCACATTTTACTGTACATGGATTGTGAATAGTTGTGAATGTTTGTATTAATTGGATAAAGGTGGCTGTAAAAATCTAATTGGCTGGTAAAATTGGCTCAAAAAAGTTAGTTTCGTAAACCTGCATCCAAACGAGGTGTTAAAAATGCCAAAGACCGGCAGTGACGGTATCATGGAACATTGTCCATTCTACTTCTATCGACCATTGTCCACGCCACTCTGTAGCTATCCTATCGGCAATTTAAAAAAAAAAACATATTGGTTGACCACCATAATTACCTTCTGATTCTTTGATTCCTTATCTGTAATTGCATATATTCCTCTCTTAATCACATGTGCTAAAAAAAAAATGTATGAGCAGTTGCACAAAGAAGTTGCAGCTTCTTGTTTTGTTTGTTTTCACCTAAGCAGGGGTCAGGTTACGGGGGCCAGGGTGTTAGTGGGGTTGGAAATGTGCAGTATTAACCACAGATATAATCCTTTGTTATTTTGGGACCCGATTGGCTCTCTCTGCTTTTTCCCAGAGAGCATTAGGTCCCCTCTGACTGTGTAATTCTGTAGCCTACTAGTGTTTGTTTGACAGACACCAGGCCCTGCCCTGGTGAGCTCTGATATGACTGGAATGTGTACACGAGAAAGGGGCTACCGGCTCCAACATAATGGATGTGCTATCACCAAGGACTGTTGGTGGAAAGCACTGGAAAGCTTGCTTTTATTTTACAGGTGCTCATACCCAACCACTCACAATGTGTAGATCAGTGATTCTCATCTATTTTTTGCTACACATCCAGATTCAACTTTGGGCATCAAGTGGAGATCCAACACAGAAAAATAGTTTATTGTATCAAAAGGTGTTAACAAAATGTCAGTTAATGCATTTGTTAATATTACAAGGAACTGCATAGGCTGTAACAGTATACAAAATTATTTATATGACATATGATGAATAGTAAAATGTACAATTTTGTAAATGCATAAATTAAGGAATATTATTTACCAGTCTAGCGCAGAATATTATCCCAGTTTAACACGTGTAGCAAATCTGGGCTAAATGAATATTGTATTAGTATTAGCCATATTACTAAGTTACAGATCAATTTGCACCAAAACCTGTTTTGCTATCCCAACTATAGACGATTAAATGGTTAGTTTCATTACATTTGCATTTAGCATTGTCTTTTTCCTGCTGTCTGTGACCAGAACAGATCTGCAACCCATTTTTGGCAGGGCTGAAAAGACACCAGAAGTGACCATTATGCCCCAGAAATGTAAAATCTTTTGGCAAAAATAGTCAATTTTTTTGTGTCTATCTGGTATCTAACATTTGACATTTCATAATATTACATTCTAGGTGCAGGATTTGATGCCTCTGTGGACAGTGCAGCTAATATAAGATGTTTTGTTATAGGAAAGTTAAAGCAATTAAACCAGCTCTGAAAACATGCTGATTTAACTTTAAGAAATGCCCCTAAAATCTATTCCGGGGGCAATTTATTTCATGATTTACTCACCTTTAAGCCATCCCAGATGTGTATGTCTTTCCTTCTTCAGCAGAACCGAAATGAAGATTTTTATAAGCACATTTCAGCTCTGTTTGTCCATAAAATGAAAGCAAATGGGTGCCGTGAGGCTGCTGGCTGTTTGACGGTCCAAAAGGCATATTTAGGCAGCATAAAAGTAACCCACATGACTCCAGACGATCAATTAATTTCTTCTGAAGCAAATCGATAAGTTTGTGTAAGAAACAAATTAATTATCAATTTATTTTTTAAACAATCGTATCTGTTTAAGACATTCATTGATCGACTGGAGTTGTGTGGATTATTTTTATGCTGCCTAAATATGCCTTTTGGACCGTCAAACAGCCAATAGCATCATGGCACCCATTCGCTTTCATTGTATGGACAACCAGAGCTGAAACGTGCTTATAGAAATCTTCATTTCGGTTCTGCTGAAGAAGGAAATGCATACACATCTGGGGTGGTTTAAAGGTTAGTAAATAATGAGAGAATTATCATTTTTGGGTGAACTAACCCTTTAATAAAAATGTTAATTTCTGACATTATTCTTGACCCACCAGTTGAGAATCACTGTAAATGAAGTAAATGAAACTCGATAAATGTTAACTGTGACTAGAGCTTCAAATTAAAGAATGCATTTGTGAAACTGAGCCTGGTAAATCACCACATTAATTTGGGTGGGCTTGAGAGATTGTGTGAGGGTGTTTATGTTGGATACCAGTTAGTTTGTGGCGGATGGGGGTGGGGAGGCCCCCAGGTGCTTTGTTGTTCTGGAATAGTCCTGGAGCGAGGCCAGGCCACCAATAATATAGTCACTCTAATCCACGGGCTTTAGAAGCCCAGAGTCTGACCAGCTTTGATTATCATGAAAACAGTTGACATGCACTTGGAGTGTCCAGATGGAAACCCAGCACAGAGCAACAGTTGCCTAAAGGATGCTTTGATAATGTTTATTTGTTCTCTGTAGAAGATTCCAGTGTATAAAGGGAAATAAATAGAGTTTTGATTCTCACACAAGCCATGTTGAAGAGGCAAAATGTTTCACTTGCCTTGTTTACCTGCTTACACACAAGAGAAAAGAGGCCCACCAAAAGGTGTGTTTGCATTTTTGTTTTGTGTTGGTATTTGTTATAAGATTTGCCAAGATTCTTTCTGATGCTGTTGATTTGTTGCAAACAAAACTTTTAAAGCTGAAGATTGCAATTTTTTCGATGTTAAACTACTTTACCCTATCCCAGCTTAATAAGCAGAGACAACTATAAGTAAGCCATTTTTAAACTGATTCCCCTGAGGGGCTTTATGGCGCTATCAAAACATTGCTGTGTTGTTTGAGCGTCTGACACAGCAACATTGACCAATGTTGTGAGTTTGGGGCAGAACTATCTTTTTGATCGACCAATGGAAGATGGGGTGGAACGTTCAGGAAACCTTTTTATTATTTCATTTGGTGACACTGGTGGCACAATTTTGCCCACTTCACTTCAGCGAATTACATTTCTGTCACAGTTGGCTAGAAATGGCTAATGTTATAGGGATGATGAAGATAATGTAAAACACATAGCTTAATTCAAAATACATATGGTTTCGTTACCTGTAGTACATTTTTAATTTCATTATTGTATGATATTCTCCAAGAAATGGAAATTGATTGTTATATCAAGAGAGAGATCAAGGGATGAGGGTATATCTACCGATGGTTAAATACAGATTTTATGTTTTTGTCTTTTCTCTGTCAGACAGTGGAATATCCTGTGGGAAATGAAGAAATTCCACTCACCAGAACGATTTCCCCTCCTCCATGCTTTGCTCGTTGTTAGCACAAATTTTCTTTTTTATTAGCATCAACATTCCTGACTTTGTTTACTCTCCTCACTAATCAGCAAACAAACAAAAAACCTTGATAATCAAAATTTTAAATACTTTTGAAATATTTATATCTTTCCTTTGTTTAGAAACCCATTTCTAAATTGGCTTTTTTGAGTTAATTATTTACTTCATAAAGCATTTAACTTTGTCTTTCAGAGAAAAAGATATATTATAAAAACTTGGTTTGGCCCCAAGAGCAAAAGTCTTTAGACTTCTCTTCAAAACCTGGATCCATCCTTTAGTGCCTTTTTCCCCAGTTAGACAACCTGGAGCCTTGCCTCTAAGGAGATCTTGGGCTGGAAGGCAGAAACTGTCCCTCTCTGTACCCCAGCCGTGACACTCTCTTGCTGGGCACAGAGCAAGGAATTCTTCCTTCAGCAGGGTGGCTTCTAAATGAATTGTACATAGCTGAAATGCTTTGGCCAGTGCAGAGAATCACAGGTGGGTTTCAGGGCCATCATTAGTGCACAATGACATGAATTATGTCAAGCTGAAGCTCTGTGTAGTTTAGAAGTTAACCCTGGGTCATTTCCTGTGTCCCCTCCTTTAGGTTTTAAATAAACTCTAGCTTCCTTCCTCAATGCAGTTGCATTGATGCATTGCTGTATCCAAGCATCTGCCTATTTCTGCTGACCAAAACACTGAAGTGCTGACCGTCACAGTTAGGACCATAGCAGTGACTAAAACACTCTTGTGCTGACATGTCACTGCTAAAATGATTTCATGAACCAAAAAATGCTGGCTCACACTTCAGAATTTCACCTTAGAGTAATTAGATGTGTGACTTCAAAGTAGCTTTTTTATTAAGCCTGTTTCACCCTGCCCTCTTTTTTATCTGGTAAAGATAAATCATAATTTAAATTAAAATGAAACTAGTCACATCACATCTGCTCTAGTGGAGCCATGGTGAATGTTGATTTAATTGTAACCAGTTACAGCAGTTACATAATACCAGATCTTTTTTGAAGGCATTGAGGTTTTTGCTAAATAAACAGTCAGTTTAAAGTTGCTGTTCCTTCCCTGTTCAAAAGACCAGCGTATGTAGGGTAGGCGCTATGTCCAACATCTTATATCATGAAATTAGTAATTTTATATCACGATAACAATATATCACAATATAGTTACATTTCTCTAAAAAAAAATCAATACAAATTGGTTTATATATTAAATAACCATATTGTAATGCCTATTTTTGAACAATCCAATCAGTGAGTTAAATACTTTATAAATGAAAACTACTAAATTAAACTCTTTATTTGGAACTTGACAAACATAGTCAAAGTAAAAACAAACAAACAAACTCAATTTGGTTTTTAGTCAACCTTACCATAACGCTAAATTTCACATTATGCCATATTTCAGTCTGATGTTGTTGACTAGACAAGCCATTTTTATTTGTATAGCGCCTTTCACAACACACATCGTTTCAAAGCAGCTTTACAGAAAATCATGCATTAACAGAAAATGAAACTGTAATATCTATAAAGTCTTAGCATCATCATTGTGTAGTTTGATAAAATAAGATTGTGAATTATGTTTAAAAATAAATAATTAAATAATAATTGTATTTAGAACCCCAGTGAGCAAGCCGAAGGCGACTGTGGCAAGGAACACAAACCTCAATAAGATGTTGGTTAATGGAGAAAAATAACCTTGGGAGAAACCAGGCTCACTGTGGGGGCAAGTTCCCCTCTGGCTAAACAACATGAATATAATGCCAATATTACTTATGTATAGTGCAAGTCATGGTTTAAAATGATTAAACTAAGTAAGTGTTAAGGGTCAGTGTTTAAACAAAGATTTTGTAAGAACTATAAGATTAATGACTAATGTCTTTTGAAGTTCATCCTGGATTAACTGCAGAAGTTCACAAAGATGCATTGTCCTTTGTTAGATTTGTTGGCAATTAAATGATAGCCTATGTATTCCATTATATGAGTGTAGTCCATCATTAGACCGAGGTGATGCAGGCAGAGATCATAGAGGTGCATCGCAGTTCAACCGGCCGGTAATTTCGGTGAGGTCTATCCTAAATCCAAGGTTTAGGCAATGGCATATGATGTATCCCATGTCTTTATGGTTGGAGTTGGCATCAGTTCATCCTCTGAAGTCCATCACAATAGACTGAAGTGATGTTTGGCTGGCACAGGCTGCATTTAGGCGTCATCACTCAGAGACATGTAGCAGTGGAGTCCAACACGAAGCATGATTGGAGCTGGATCCAGCCGGTTCTGGTGACCTCAGGATAGGAGTCCCGAGGTTGAGACAGGGATACAAATAGAATAATATTAGCATAGATGCCATTCAAATTATTGCAGAGTTATAGATTATGAGAAATGTTTCTGGTTCCGGCAGACCTAACTAAAGAAGCCTAATTGTGAGTTGATGGATAAATTAGGTGTATGCCTGGCTAAATAACTTAAACTGAGTGAGTGTGTCTGCATCTCGAACAGTGTTATGGAGACTATTTTATAGTTTAGAAGCCAAATAGGAAAAGGATCTAACTCCTTTTGTGGATTTTGATATTCTACGAACTATTAACAGGCCAGAATTTTGTGATCATAATGAATGTGATGGAATATAGTGTGGTAGAAGGTCAGTTTAGTACTGCGGAGCTAGACCATAAGATTCTTTGTACATAGTTAACAGAATTCTAAAATTAATACTAAATTTATCAGGTAGCCAATGTAATGACGATAAAATGGGGCTAATATGATCATATTTCTTGGTTCTAGTCAGCACTCTGGTTGTTGCATTTTGAACCAATTGAAGTTTATTTATTGATCTTGCTGAATATCCTCCCAGTAATGCATTACAATAATCTAGTCATGAGGTCATGAACGCATGAATTAGTTTTTCGGCATCAGCAACAGGGAGCATGTGTCGTAATTTAGCAATATTTATTAGGTGGAAGAATGCTGTTCTACAAACATTGGTCATTTGATTTTCAAAGGACAGATTGGTATGAAATATAACACCTAAGATGTAACAGTACATCCATTGAGAGTCTAATTATATTTTAGCGGCATGTTTTTAGAGGTTTTTGGTCCAATAATTAATACTTCTGTTTTGTCAGAATTGAGTAGAAGGAAATTTCTGGCCATCCAATCTTTGATTTCATTGATACACTCTGCTAATTTGGAGAATTGTGAAATTTCGTCAGGTTTTGATGAAATATAAAGTTGGATATCGTCGGCATAACAGTGGAAATTTATTCCACGATTCCTGATAATATCTCCCAGGAGAAGCATATATAAGGAAAACCAGAGGCCCTAAAACTAGTGCCCGACCGATATTATCGGCCGATATTAGCCTTTCACCGATATTTTACCGATATGCGCCGATATGAAAACTTTTTCAGAACATATAATGCAGAAAACAATACTTTAGAATTGGTGTCATAGCGTAGTTTGTCCAACAGAGCGCGCTCCGACTCCATTGTTTACTGATCTGACTCTGAAATGACGGTGGTTTTACAGACAGAGCAGAGATAAACGTGTGGATTTGAGCGATCTCTTCTCATTAAATTGCTAACTAGTTTGTGAAATACATACTGGAAAGTTAATAAAAAATTACCCCATCATTTTTTATAACTAATATAACGTTAACCCTGTCCCTGACAGCCATGTCACTCATGTTTATCACGTCTGTTTGATGTTAGCCAGCTATAGTTTGTCAGTGCATATTGAAAGGTAAACATCAGAGCGTCTTTTTGCAGCTCAGCAGACAATGGTGCGGTGGTGGATTGTGTGTGGTGAGTGTTGATTTCACGCTTCACTGTTACCTAGTTGGTGAGAGACAATGCTGGAAAGTAAATAAAGTCCATATTTTACTCTCCGTGACAACGAGCTTATAGCTAACTAGCTAATCACGTAGCTACTTTCATTGTTGTCAGCTGAGTGGAAGCTAATGTGTAAGCGTATTCACCAAACTGTTTTGTTCAGGATTCACAGTTTGGTACCCCTTCAACCGAACAATTCCAGTCGTTGCATTTACAAAATGTAATATTTAGAAGTCTGGTTTTCCAGACATTAAAATAGGATACGTATAAAAGTAGATTTAATAAATAGTATATTTGCCCTGTGTAAATAATAACATATAGGAACTGTATCTAAAATAAATGAGGGGTGATACATACTAATACAACAGGCTGGAAAAATAGAATGTATTCATTTTAATATCCTGTATTTTTTTAATGTGTTGAAACTTGACACCGGGTGACGCACCCTAAAAACGGCAGATCAGTTAGATCAGTTTCATGCTGAAGAGCCGCTTAAAAGTACGTTTTTTTTTTCTCTCTCTTGTAAATGCAAATGAGTGTAAATGCCAACATCATCATATATGTTGAAAGGACTGATGCCTGTCAACCAAAACATGAGCTCATTGATGTCATTAAATATCAGTCTGCTTTTTTATTCCATCAGTTACTCCTGGTCGGAGGCTGCCGTATATATTTAATTTATACGTAGGGTTATGTCCTACATAAATTTAATGGTGCAACACTCAAATATTTAGTAGAGTGTAAATTGTGACTTAGTGGCCATTTACACCACAACTAGGCTAAGTTGTAACGTACGTGTAGGTGGTGCAACTGGCCCCTGATGTTTATTTAGCTATTTATTTTATTTTAATGTATTATTTATTTAAATGGTCAGCATTTGACTGATACTAAAGAGTAATACTGATGTTTATTTAGCTATTTATTTTATTTGAATTTATTCTTTATTTAAATGGTCAGCATTTGACTGATACTAAACAGTACTTATGCTTATTTAGCTATTTATTGTATTTTTATTCTTTATTTAAATGGTCAGCAATTGACATACTAAACATACAGTACTGATGTTAATTAAGCTATTTTATTTGTATTTATTCTTTATTTTAATGGTGGGCAATTGACTGATACTAAACATACAGTACTGATTTTTATTTAGCTATTTATTGTATTTTTATTTATTTATTTTATGTGTTCATTTCTAGAATTTTTTGACAATGTATAATAATAATGTCAAATGTTCTTTGATAAAAATATTTAAGAAAGCTGCCATCTGAGTACCTTTGCTTAGTCATATCGGTGCAAAATCAGTGCACAATCCACATAGAAAATGTCTGTTTTCATTTCAGCTAAAAAATTAGCTATATCGGTAATCTGTGAATTTTCCCTCTCTAAAATCGGTATCGGTCTCAAAAATCCCATATCGGTCGGGCTCTACCTAAAACTGATCCCTGTGGCACTCCATACTTAACTTTTGTTTGGTTTCACAATTCCTCATTTACATAGACAAAGTGGTAGCGGTCTGCTAAATAGGACCTAAACCATGCAAATGCAAGTCCACAAATGCCAACATAATTCTCTAGCCTATTCAAGAGAATGTCGTGATCTATTGTGTCGAAGGCAGCACTAAGATCTAAAAGCACTAGAAGTGAAATGCAGCTACGATCAGATGATAAGAGCTAGTAATTTGCAACTCTGATAAGTGCAGTCTCTGTACTGTGATGCGGCCTAAATCCTGACTGAAATTGTTCATATACTATTTCTCTGTAGAAATAAACATAGTTGGGAGGACACTACCTTTTCTAGTATTTTCAGCATAAACGGGAGTTTTGAAATCGGTCTATAATTAGCCAGTTCTCCAGGATCAAGTTGTGGCTTCTTAAGCGGTTTGATAACTGCCATTTTAAAGTTTCTTGGGACTTAGGATAGTGAGGAGTTAATAATATTAAGAAGAGGTTCTGAGATGGGAATACCTCTTTTAAGAGCTTAGGGGGGCGCACTATCAAGAGTGCTAGAGAAGACTGTATTTATATCAAGTTCTTCTAGACTTTGGGGCTTTTTGAGTTTATGAGATAGATCTGGAAGATTATTAGTGAAGCTATCTTTAGTGGTCGAAAGAATAGTTGTACCTGAACAATAGCATGGTGTAGATTGAGTAACATTAGCTGATCGCAGCATACAAGAGACGAGGTAATGATCTGAGATGTCATCGCTCTTCAGAAGAATTTGTATAGTATCAGCATCAACTTCATATGACAGAATTAAATCTAGCATATGATTATGGTGATGAGTTGGTCCTGTCTCATTTTGACTGACTCCAAGAGAGTTGAGAATATCGATAAATGCTAATCCCAATGTGTCATGATCATTATCTTTGTGAATGTTGAAGTCACCAACAATTAAAGCTGTTAAAAAAATTAACAAATTCACCAAGGAAATCATAATAAGGCCCGGGTGATCTATATACCGTAGCAAGGGCAAAAGATGACAGAGATTTTTTTATTTATATCTGACGGTGTCAAATTAAGCATAATTAGTTCAAAAGACAAACTTATATCCTGTCCTCTGAGTAACACCAAAAACTTAACTGTAAATTGTAGCAACACCTCCTCGACCCTTCAGTCAAGGCTCATGTTTATAATAATAACCTGGGGGAGTAGATTCATTTAAACTAATATATTAATCTGGTTTAAGCCAGGTTTCGGTCAAACAGAGCACATGCAAACTATGATCTGTAATAATTTCTTTACAATTAGTGCTTTGGTAGAGAGAGATCTAATGTTTAGTAGCCCTACCTTCATATGATGTTTATCTTTAATTTTTGTTTTTTGTTTTTTACCGTAATCAAATTTTTTCTAAATGATTTAAACGAGAGTTTTGTGTTTGGTAGTTCGGGGACAGGCACAGTCTGTATGAGATATCTAGGTGATACAGTCTCTATGTGTTGTAGTTTATGTGACCTGTGTGACGTCTTAAGGCAGCTAGCAGACGTTCGGATTAACCAGTTTGTCTGCTTCCAGACCTGGACACCAGTTAGTCAGATACTATCATTATTAAGACTATGAGCCAAATTACTAGAGAGGAGAGAGGCACCCTCCCTTGGAGGGATGGAGTCCATCTCTCTTTAGCAGGTCCAGTCTAAAAACTCTTCCAGTTGTCTATAAATCCTATGCTATTCTCCGGGCACCACTCAGACATCCAGCCATTCAGTGACACTAGTCTACTAAAAACCTCATCACCACGACGAGCAGGAAGGGGGCCAGAGCATATTACAGTGTCTGAAATCATTTTTGCAAGTTCACACACTTCTTTAACATCATCTCTAGTGATCTCCGACTGGTGAAGCTGGACATCATTAGTGCCGAAATGAATAACAATTTGAGAAAATCTACATTTAGTATTAGCCATCACTTGTAAATTTGATCTGATGGCAGATGCTCGAGCCCCAGAAATGCATTTAACGATAGTGGCTTGTGACTCTATTTCCACGTTCCTTACAATAGAATCACCAATTATTAGGGCTCTTTCAACATGATTCTCAGTGGGTGCATCACTGAGTGGGGAGAATCGATTGAAAACCCTAAAAGGAAAGGGAGTGATGTTGCTTTGCTGTGTGAGTATGCCGCCGAGATGTCACCCAGACGTCCTGCTGCGGGGGCGCTAGAGCTGGAGCCAAAGTGTGTGTGTTGCTCGCTGTTCTACCCGCATCCGAAACAGTATCTACCAGCTTCTCTTTCTCATTGACCTCCACTAGCGTTCTGATGCGTGTCTCTAACTCATTAGCCTTCTCCGTCAGCCTGACTAATTCCTTAAATTTATCACATGTGAATCCCTCACTGCTGACGGAAGAAGCATAGTAAACATGTGACATGCAATGCAGGAAGAAATAACATGAGCGGATTCCATGACTTACCGCAATTGTTTGTTGTTGTTGGTTGTTCCTGAGCGGTGAGGGTTTGAGATCAATGTGAATCCCTCACGCAATTGTTTGTTGTGATAGTTGTTCTTGATAAGCGGTTCTTTGAGATCGATGCAATAATCCGTGTTACACAGAGGAGAAAAACGTGTGTGCGCTGTAAAATGCACGATTTAATCGCGATAAAAATAGAAAGCGGATGCACGCGGAAAATGCACGCAGTTGAATCGCGATAAGAGAATAATGCGAAGGGGAAACCGGATGCGTGCTGAAAAATGGCAGATGTTACAGATTAAAAGCTGAAAACAGATAGAAAAGCAATGCTAAAAAGCTAACAGGCTATAAACACAGACTCGAGCTAGGTGCCAGTGGCAACATGTAAAATACACACAGATGATACAGTAGAAAAGAGGAAAAACCCGAAACACGTGGTAAAATGACAAAGGATAAAACGATGAACATATGAGAATAAGAATAAGCAATGCTAAGCAGGCTAGCAGGCTACAAACACTCGTGCAGTGTGCCATCAGCAAAAGGAACAGGAAGTCCAGTGCAGTATTATTATTATTACTAGTTTTATTCTTATAAACTTTCCTCAAGAAACTCGACATTATTTCAAAGCAATGCAGCAAAGAAAATAATACATAAGTACAACACAAAAAAAAAAGACTAGTCATCTCTAATAGTCAACTGATATATCGCCGAGGCCGATATTCTGACTTTTATTTTAATTACCGGCATCGGCCGATAAATGTTCCTGTTTGGACTATTTTTTTCTTGAGGGCGCCGAAAATCACCTGCTTGCATGTGAAGCGACTGAGACATGTGCACAGTGTCATTTAAACGGTCCACATATCAGAGCCGCGTCATATATGTTTGAGCTCATAATGTTAAAGTGCTCGTCTGTTTCATTCTCCCTCTCTCTCCTCAACAGTTCCCTGTAACTTTTAACTGTCTTGTCTAATGATAAAAAGCAAATATCAATAAAACTAATGTCATATATCTGCAAATATGCACATATCTCGTTTAAACAGATGTAATAAACCAATCTCACTCGATTTCAAGTCATGACAGTGCAGCTCCTGTCTACTTTAATGGGGAAAGATTGAAATCTCCAAAATTGTTGGTCAAGATAACGGTCAAAGAACATATTTCAAATCAGCAGTAAAATCTGACAACACTGGTATCATAAATGGTGCTTCTTTACCTCAGATTACTTTAAAAAACTGCAATTTTCCCAGCATTTATAGCTAATGCACATGCGCTTTCTCGAGTTGATTGACAGGTGATGTCTGTATCTAAAAGGCTCTTTCACCTGTAAGGCGGAACTTCCTTTCTACATCCATTGAACTTTGGGCGCAAGAGCTTCATGGTTGAGCATTCCAATTTCTCCCATTCATTTTAATAGGAGTGGCTGTCTCTGCTTAATAGTCTCTGGTGCAACTTCAAAGTAAAAGCGCTTCACGTGTGCTATAAGTAAATGTCTTATTCACTATGCACTGTATGTACAGTTGATTCGATTCTGTATTTTTTGAGAAAATGCGATTGCTAACGTGGACATGCCAGTAAAGCTATGGAAGTAAAGAATGGAATTGCATTGATTTAAAGATGCAAAAAGGTGGCCAAATTGGTGTAATCTAACCAGCAGTTACTTTTTGCAGACATTTGACGCTCATGCTCCTCCCCTCAAGAACGTAGGCTAAAACTCACCAATAGCCGAGTGTAGTCGATGTCCAAAATACTGAAACCGTGTCCATTTTACCATGTTTGAACCGCTATCAGTTGTGATGCATACTTGTCGGTCTTCACTTCATTTTTGGGGCAAGAAATTCACCTGTATGGTCTTCAGGAAAGTAAGCCGTTTGGCATTTGCTCTGAAGATTCCAGTCTTTGTCTATAAAGTGAATAGTAAGGCTCATATAAGGCTCAGATGTGCGACTAGACCACATATCAGAAGTAGAGGCAAAGAGTAGCACAGTTTGCAGCTGCCGCTCTACCATTTCCCTACACTCCGCATACAGCCGGGGAAGTGCAGTCAGTGAAAAATGTTTCCGGCCAGTTAGCTCATATCTGGGGTCAAGGACTCTGATAAGCTTCTTGAATCCCTCATTTTCGACAGTACTAATGGGAAGCATGTCTTTTGCAATGCAATATGCAACTGCATTTGTGATGTCTTCGTGTCTTTTCGTTTTTTGTCGTAAGACACGGTGCTGGATAATGATGATAGTTTGCTGCTGGGTAGTCGCACTGAGTACAGGCCTGGTGCTTGTAGATGGTCCACGTCCACTAACAACACTCATTTGGGACTGTAATTTCTTAATTTCTGCATATTCTAAAGGGTGATATTGTTTTAAATGATGAAACACATCATTGGCACAGTTTGCAGTGCACGCTGCTCTGTTTCTTTTTTTTTGTCAGATTGTAAATAGCCAAAATTTCTACAACTACTAAAATTGAGTGACCTTTCTTGTCGATGATATCTTCGTCATGGGCACTGCATTTTCTTCAGTGTCGCTCATCTCTCTTATTCCACTCCAACTACAAGCCTGTCAGCCACTGTGTCCGTAAACGATACCACATTAGTAGCCCGTTCTGCAACATGCATGCACAACATTATTTGTGCATGCGCATATCATGCGCAATGCATAATCATTATATCGAACATTTATCGAACTTTTGTTATAATTCTATCGAGGAAAATTATATCGTGTTATCGTTTTATCGCCCAGCCCTACAAGTGGGCTGTCTTTGTTAATCTAGACAGGTGTATCTTTGCTCTAACTTGGTTCTTTGGTTGTGTTCGTTTGCTCTTATATCTTTGTTGTCACATTTCTGGCTCATAGTCTCTGTGGTCTGAAATGGTGCGTGTTCCTGTCCTGGCTAAAATCATCAATGATTGGTGTGGTGTTAAGTGCAATCTTGACTGCTCTATCCTCCCACGTCGTGTCCACAGAGTGTTTTTATGGCTGTGATGTCTGATAGGCCATGACAGGGTCATGGCAATGATAAGAAACCTCACTGATTATATACAAGGAACTCCAAGTATGGCTAATCTAGAGGCTGGTTATCAGGGCTGGATGAGCATGATTACTTTCTCTTTCGCTCTCTCTGTTTGTGTCTATCATTATGCAGGGGTGGTTTTCCAGTGTGACTCTCAGTAACTACATGTGGGGCTTCCATTTAAATTCACAGTGCCTGGGTCAATGTCCCCGATTGCCCGTGTCCGTTTACAGTTGCTTTCCCAACTCCAACCAGTCTGACCACAAAGAGACACAGTAACATAGACACGTTGTTCAGTAGACACTTAATTTGCAATTTCTCCTTTCTCAAATGACTTATTTTTCAACTTCTCCCCTCAGACAACCAAGCTAGTTGCTCTGGTCCATTGGGATGCCAAAATTTCACAATCCAATCAATTACCAATGGATAAAACAAAGTCATGCCCTACATTTTTTTTCTCTTGTCACGTTACAGAAGTAAAATTAGCTATGAATTCCATTACATGTTTAAGAGAGAGAGATCTACTGAGTGGGTTTGAAAGTCTTTTGGCTGATGGGTTGACATATTTTCCCTGTTGTGGATCTAATTAGTTAATCAGTGAAGAACATACAGCTGAAACATTACCTAGCTTTGGGTTACCTCAAGCACATGTGAATCTTTCTGACTAGTTTTGTGTAAAACCAGACTAGTTTTGGTTGTTTCGGTAGCAAGCGGGAAAATACTTGCTTTTAATCTTCTTGTTCTTGAGATACACAAGAAATATGAGTCAAGAATTTTTGCAAGGAATCAATATGTAAACACATCTGTTGTTTTCTGGAATTACACTAATTTATGTCTAAAATGCTTTTATCTCAGGCGGTCAGAGAGTTTGCCCTTATAGAACCGCAATATCCTGTTAAATAAATTAAACATTCCGCTGATTCATTCAGGGCCCGAGGTGCACTCAACCAAAAGCTAATAATGAGATATTATTGCCTAATTCTTGAACAATTAAATTTAAGACGCAAAATGCAAAGACAGTGCTTTGGCTTAAATTGAAAAAACTCATGTCCTGTTTTATTCAGTGGCTCAGTCACCATTAGCCTAAGTTTTGTTAAACCTGTGCACCCATTTTCCCCATGTGTTTGACCTCATCTTTTACCTGTTTTTCTGCAGGGAGTCCCTCCAAAGCTGTGTCCACCATGTCCCTCTCTGTGCGCCCCTCGCGCAGGGTCGTCGCCAGATCCATCACTAGGAGCCAGTCCTTCGCCGGAGTCAACTCCTACGATAAGTCTTACAGGTCGGTTTTAACAGTAGGGATGGGTCGGGATGGTTGACCAACAAGTAGTTTATGTATTTCTTTTTTTTTTTAGTTTTTATAAACAGGGGTGCTTTAATTAGTGTGCTGACATCATGCTTTGCTTTTGCTGTTAGACTGTTTGTATGGTAAAACTCTCTTGGAAAAGATGTGTCTTTAAAATAATTACCACCACTACAGCCATACACATGCAGACAGACATCTTCAGCTGTTCCGTAGCAACTCTCTTTTTTTTTGGGGCCCACTATGTGCAAGATGGTTTGTGAAAAATCCAACTTTTACAAACTTATGTTACATTATGTTGTGCTCCTTCTATCTGTTTTTGAATGCAAGAACACATCTTATTTAAAGGTTCCCACAAGAAACTTGTCCTATAGGGGTCAGGTGAACCCGAAACCAGCCTATTTATAGGGGTGTAAATCGAACGTTTCATTACAATATGGTCTTATATCAATTCTCTTGGCCTGCGATCCAATATTTGCTGATACTTCAAAGTCTGCCGCAATACGATTTTGATTCAATTCAGGGCCCTGTGACCGATATTCCGATATTATGTGCCTATTTTACACAATCAGTGTTATTTTTGCCCTCAAATGCAACCAAAATATAATTTGAATATTTTATTGAGCTCTCTGCGAAGTGCAAATTTAGTATCCACATTGGGACATCCACAACAAAATAAGGCATTTTTTTCAGATCTTGAAAAAAATTATACAGATAATAATATAAAACATAATGTCACATACAAGTGATCATCACTCGTTTCATTACAGCTTATTTTTCAATTTAATCCAATTCAAAGTACTTACATACCCATGACTTGTTTCCAACTATCCGTGCTATCCGCGGTTTTCTTGGCAACAACTTCCACATTTGTAATGAAATATTCTGTTACAGTTAACTTGGGTAAATGTTAGTATGGGTGTTGATGTGTAGATGTGTAAAGTCTTATAACTGATGCTGGAGCTGAGCAGGTGTTTCTCTTTCCCTCATTAGTGCTGTTCAAAATGTCGGCGTTGTCAAGACATTTCACATGATGGTTGAACTGCTCCATGGTACTTTAAAATAGCAAATTCTCATGTAAAATTCAAATGGGTCACATGCGCAACGATATTGATGGAAGCCCGAATTAATCGTGCATGTGAGCTGCTCTGCTTTTTGTCACGAGAGCTTACATTTTAAGGAGCGCCCAGTTGACGTGCTCACCCTGATCCTGTCACTGGAGCTCGCGTTTCACGGGAAGCCCTGTTGACGCGCGCGCACACCGCACGGATAGCAGAGCACAATTTGGCTTCAAAGACCCCACGCAAATCTGTGTCCCACATGAAAAGCATATTTTGCGCTCAAAGTGAAATAAATGTAATAAGGTTGCTTCATCGCCTGACGGACATGCGTACAGACGTGGCTGACATGAGAGTATTAAAGGTACATTTTTAAAAAAATTCTATATCGATATTTATGCGTTGTATCGATGACATTTTGATCGTTGGTTATTGGATCAATGCATCGATCCAGATTGATGAATCGTTACACCCCTACCTATTTATACATGACTTTCTTAAGACCGATTAGTTGATTAGTTATTAAGACAACCCAGCAACTAGTCGATTTTGAAAATTATGTAGTTTTACACATCCTTATTTAACATACACATACACTTTCATGAACAAATGCAACAGATGCATAAACAAAGGACACCAAAAGCAATACTCTCAAATGTGCAAGCACACATCCAGTACCGCCCCTATTCAGTTATGGCCGAAGGCAGTCAACATAAAGGGAAGTCACAGCTGACAGGACGTCCTGTGGAGCCAGCATACATCCTCATGACTGCAGGCAGCAGGAAAGCATGGCCATTTGTTATTGACTTCAAAGAACCTGCACTCCAACAAAATAGGAGACAAATTATAGTGGAAATCTGTGTGGATCTTGCTTTCCCTCCACACAGATTTTCAGGTTTATCCAATATATTTTTCTTTCTCGATTTTAATAAATAAGCTTAACTTTCACATCATTTTTGTGCAAGCGTGTGTGTGTGTGTGCTGTGCTGTAAAGGTAAGTTTGTGGCTCCATGTTAATTTTTCAGAGGGGCAGAGTGGATCTTGAGTGTTCATGTATTTTGTCTCAAAAGCATGTACAGCTCTCTCCAAACCCCTGCTGTTGAAATTGAGCAGAGACAGAGAAAGCATGAAAAATTAAAGAAGAGCACTATTAGGACAACGGAGAGGAAAACAGAACTAAATGATAGGGAGGATGACAGGAGTAGAGACAGAAACAGAAAGAGAAAAATATGAGAATGAGTAGTTAATGGGCTCGGCAAAAATTTAGACAGCCGACATATTTTTCCATCATTCCTGCTCTTTCTTTCTGTGGAAAACAAAAAATATAAATTTTTGGAAAAAATAAAATAAAAAAATAAAACAAAATTTCTTGTGAACTATTCCTTTAATGAATATTATTCTGTCTATTTCAAAAACTTTGTCTTGCTTTGTTTGTTACTGTAACTACCTCAAAGCTGAACTGTGAAATTTCTGCGTCACCAAACTGAATTGCAAAAATAAATAATGTTTTTAAACAGACTTCCAAATATGCCCCTTGTCGCCATTCATCAAGCTAACAGATAGTTCCGCCCCAGCTAATATTGTGTCACTGTTGTTGCGCCAGGCTGGACGGGTCGCTCAAAACAAACTAAAAATTTTAATACCGAAAAAGTTACCCACTTCACCTTTAATCGTGTTGTATTTACCTGCATTTACCTTATGCAGCTTTACAAGAGCATATTCTGTCACTCTTTTCTCTCCATTTTATTAAGCTGTCTGTTACTTGAATAAACGGTTGCAGCTTGAATCGATCAGCACTGGTGTTATTTTAAAGCACTATTGATTTAAAAAAAGAGATTGTTTGTTTCCCCAGCCAGCCATAATACCTTGTATCTGATGTATGGGATTGTGTCTCTTATTTAATTAATGTAATAATATGTGTGTAATGTGTATTTTTCCTAGGAACCTCTCTGTGTTCAGCACCCCCGCGTGTGTAAGGAAAACTCCCTCCAGAGCAAGCAGGATGTTCACACTCTCCACTAAATCACCTCCTCCAAAGGTGCCCCAGCCCGAGAGGCTGGACGAGGTGTATGAGGCACTGAAGAAAGGACTGCAGTATGTACACACATTCACGTTTGTTTCACAATATTATTGAGGACATCTCACAGATGCAGAGGTATTTTCAATACCCTGTACTTAAAGGAATAGTTTACCAGAAAATTCTCTCATCATTTACTCACCCTCATCCTATCCCAGATGTGTGACTTTATTCTGCAGAATGATTTTTAGAAGAATATTTCAGCTCTGTAGATCCATACAATGCAAGTGAATGGTGACCTAAACTTTGAAGCTCCAAAAAACACATAAAGGCAGCATGCAAGTAATCCATAAGACTCCAGTGGTTAAATTAAGTCTTCTGAAGCGATCCAATCACTTTTGGGTGAGAACAGACCAAAATATAACTCCCTTTTCACTGTACATCTTGCCATTGCATTCTCTAGGCACAATCATGATTTCAAGCTCGATTAAACTTCTTAGTGCTTGATGCATGCACAAAGCGCTAGGAAGTGTAATCAAGCTTGAAATCATGATCGCTAAGGGGACTGCTGTCAAGATGTACAATGAAAAAGGAGTTATATTTTGGTCTGTTCGCACCCAAAACTGATTGGATCACTTCAGAAGACGTTGATTAAACCACCGGAGTCTGAAAGTTTACTTTTATGCTGCCTTTGTGTTTTTTGGAGCTTCAAAGTTTTGGTCACCATTCACTTGCATTGTATGGACCTTCAGAGCTGAAATATTCTTCTAAAAATCTTCGTTTGTGTTCTGCAGAAGAAAGTCATACACCTGGGATGGCATGAGGGTGAGGAAATTAATTTATGGGTGAACTATTATCCCTTTAATCCTCACAAATGCATGTTAACATAAGTAGATTTAAAAGAAAAGATGATTTGGAAGATTTATGAGCCTTAGTGAAGACCACTGAAATGTCCTTACAAGTTCGTTTTCGACATGTTTTACTACATTAGTGAGAACATAAAAAAAAATATTGGGCCTCAAAATTATAGTCAAACCGGTACACACAAACACACACACACACACACACACACACACACACACACACACTTACTTGGTACTTACTACTTACTAAATGGGGACATACAATAGACTTGTATTGTTTTTATGTAAAGCTAAATATTATTACTACAGACTAACCTTAACCCTAAAAGAAAACTTTTGGCATTTTTAGAATAAAATAAAAAAAAAAAAAAAAAATATGAATAATTTTTTTTCCAAATGATTCCTGTAAGCTGAATGTCCCCAAAAAGAGGTTTGGGGACAATTTTGTCCTTAAACTATAGTGAAGAACTGGTTTCTTTTGTGCTCAGTGCAGTTTTGGGTCAAATAAAAGAGGTCTCACTTTAGTTTGTTTATAGAGGACTCCCTTAAAGAGTAACTCTTTTTGTTGGGCAAAACATGACTTAAATTGGAGACACAAGGCATCGTAAGTCATTGCAATTTTGTAGTTTTGTACACCATTCACAATGAGAGCTGCTGTTTCAATGTGATTTTATGCCTTTGTTCTTTTAGCCTTGATGTCTGAGCAGCAGGAATATGAGATGTTAAATATTTATAGTATGGAGTTCAGATTGTATGCACTGTACAAACTTTAAATGCATGTACCAGGCATTACAGTTAATTCTGACACATAATGCAGTGTATGTTATCAGTCAGTCACACCTCACAGGGAGCTATTATTTAAAAAAAAAAAAAAAAAAAAACTTGATATACTTGCAGAATACATGAATTCACTGATAGTGAGACAGATACTGTAAGCTGATGTCTGCTGTACATTACAGATCTTACCTGCAGGTCCATCAGATGGAGCTGGACAGTCTGAATAGACAAATGAAAGAATCCAAGAGAAACTCTCGCTTGGTAAGTATACACATCTGAGAGAGAATCACATAAGTACCAGGCAATACCAGTGTCTGGGCTGTTGAAATGTTTGATTTTAAAATGACATCTATCTGTTGTTCTGCTTCAGGGCTTTCTATATGAACTTGACAAGGTGAGTGGAAACTTCTAAGTTTTCTTCCAACTTGTGTTTATAATCTGCATATTCTGTAAAGGCCTAGTGGGATATTATTTATTATTATTAAGTAGTTACTGCCTATCAAAATCATGTTGTGATTGTTATTCTTTTTCCTCTCAGCAAGTGAAAGTGATTGAGAGATTTATGAGACGGCTGGAGTTTCATCTCAGTAAGGTAAGCCTGCCGTTTAACTGAAATATGCTAATTAAATGTTTAAATATGCAAATATTTTAGGGCAGATGATGTTACTTTTTTTGGTTACAAGGTAGAACCCCAAGTACATTTGATTTTCTTGAATTAAAAAATTTATTGTATTTGTAAAACATGCTTTTTAAAATACGTTTGAAAAATAACAATTAAGATGTGTACACCCACACGATGTATTCAAAGTGTAAGGAAACTATGATATTACTTTTACCTTAGTCATTTAATCAAAAACTTTTTTTAGAGTGAGGAACATTTGGCACGTGTTTTAATCATCTGTGACATCCTCATTTAGGATGCAGAATGATTTTAGTTTTGGTAACGTGTTGAATGTTTGTTTTTTGTGAAATTATCAGATCTGAGTATTCATGTAGTTATTTTGTTTGTCAAATTTAGGTGAAATAGTAATGTGATGATTTATATGTGTGCAGACAACAGGATGTGACACTTGTCAGATATGATTGTCTATGCATGTATCTTGGTTTCATAGTTAAAAGAGCACTGCAGGTCTGTTCTTGCTCAAACGTTGCATGGCCTCGAACCCTTGATAAAAACATATTGTACAACAGTATCTAAACAATGACATTTATTTTGTGATTGATATTCACCTACAAGATATATAGCAAAACCCTTCCTCACAAACCCTCATAGCACACAACCAAAGATATTTCTCTGCAGTACCCCCACCACATAGACACTCGCACACTGCAGGGGACACGGGTCACAGGCAGAGGACAGCTCCAGGGCCTGCTCGCATTCCTCGCTTGTTTGGGGAGCGGTTAAACCCTCCGCTGGACCTGTTGGAGTCTGAACTAACAGCCTAAACTAACCTAAGCCAGCTGCACTACAGGAAAAGGACTTCATCTATCCTCCTCTCCCTCCTCTTTACTTCATAGCTCCATTTCTTGTGTGACTAGTGTATGTTTTATGAGTCGTGAGCATTGCAGGGAGCCAGAGTTCTTTAGTAGGGTGAGATATGTAGGGCCTCTATGTTATGGATTTTAAAGGGGAGGTAGGAAAAAACTAAAATGCCCATATTTTAAATTGAAAGTTCACCCAATATAAAAATCCATCTTCATTTACCCTATTGTTGTTCTAAACCGGTATGACTTTCTTTCTTCCATTGGAACATAAAAGGAGGTTTTAGGCAGAATTTTAGGAACTGAAACCCCTTGTTACCATTTACTTTCATTGGTGTGTGTGGGGGATAAAAAAGGATGTGGAAGTGAATGGTGACTAAGGCTATCTGTCCCTAACATTCTGCCTAATATCTCTTTCTGTGTCACACTGAATAAAGAAAGTAATATAGGTTTGGAACGACATGAGAGTGAGTAAATGATGACAGAAATGTCATTTTTGGGTGAACTATCCCTTTAAGCGCCATTGCTGAGCTGTCATTCCAATGATAGTTCCACCAAACTTCCAGATTCTTTATAGTGAGGTTTGCAGTTGTGTATTGGCTATGGCCTAAAATAAATGTGAATGAAGAGGCATGTTGTTATCAGCTTTGTATAGCAGTGTATTTTAGCAGGAGAGGCGCTGTCATAACAACTGTCCTGCTGACTCCTTGCCAGTATGCTGGAACATGCTTGCTGGACGGCTCCTCCTAACAACTTCCAGATGGACAGACAGAGGAATAATTTCCCTCTCTTACTTTCTGCCTTTCTGTCCTCCATTCCCTCTTTTAGTTATTGCAGGAAACCTTGTAAGGGTTGCAGATAGTGTCCCTCTTCAATCATAGAGATTATGTATGTTTGAATGGTGCATATGTGTCCTCATGCTGTCTGGGTCACACTTGTGTGTTTATCCCATAGCGTGCATGTGTGTATGTCTGTGTGTTTGCCCCAGTATGAGGAACCCTGCTGTGTTGACTGTTTAATTCTGCACCATACTGCTGCTTCTGCACTGCAGAGGATTTGGATCATCAACATCCTTGGCCTCTTAACACACACACACACACACACACACACACACACACACACATACACACACATGCACATTTCCTTAGCAATCCAGATGAGGTCCAGTCATTGATATAACTGTTGTTATAAGTTAATTTTAATGAACATCAATTAACCCTATCACACACCCTAAGGAGTGGTTCAAACCAAACACATCTTTGCACTTAAAAAAGCAAGATGCAATGCAACGAATAGAACAGAATGCAGGTGAACAGTTCAAGTTCTTTTAATTGACACAGTGTCTAAAAACAAGGTGCTTCTGTGCGAGACTCAGGAAAAAAAACGACAAAATGCAGCGCAATGGTCGAAGACGTCCATCTAACGCATGCTTACATCGAAAAATTGTGCACACAGACGCAACAAAGTTTAATCTAAAATTAATTTTAGCGTCATAATGCAATTGACATTTTCTGAAGAAGCTCAGCAAATGTGATCTGAGGTAAAGTATTAAAGTTTTAAATATTTAAAAGTTTTAAAATGTTCAAAAGCTAGTTTTCTGAAAGTGAATTCAGCATTGGACAAATAGTTCTGATAGTTTATAGTCTTAAAAAAAAAAAGTGTAGAACCATTCTGAGAATGTCATTCAGCCAACTTTTTTCGTCTAATTTAAGTTTATGTAAAGAAATGGCATATATAGGCCTAGGTCTTTATATATATATATATATATATATATATATATATATATATATATATATATATATATATATATATATATATTTTATTTAATGCTTTATTCATTTGGTAATTAATTTAATACAGGGGATTTTGCCGCCATTTTTTCAAAAGTAAGCTAAACGATAATTTTATAGAATTGGGCTATGTTAGTGTTCCAAAAAAGCACACTTAAGCTTTTCTCCTAGTATAGTGTATATATTTTTAATTTAAAACATCTTTGTGCATATTTTTATTTATTTTTTTGTATTGTGGGCTAATTCCATGACTGCCATGTATTATTTTGAATGGTGTGGAAAAGCAAATTTTATAAATAAACGGACGTCTACCGTGATTTAAATTAATCACAAACAGTGGCCATTCATTTGTTCTCCGTGCACTTGTCGATGTGCATGATACAAGATATTTGTGTTGGCACTCCTGGAAGTTTCATGTTTGCAGCACCGGATCTGTATGCCATTAAGATCAATCCATAATCACGTACAATAAATTGGCTTTCAAAGATGTATACCTTGTCATTATGATTAACACAGGCTAACGATTGGGGTAAATTCTGTCATGTGACACTACATTTTTGCGTTAATGCCAATTTTCTCGACAAAAAGTGTTTCCAAACCAGTTTTTCCTGACATTTGAAGTATCTACATAGAGTTTATGCGCTAGAGTTAAACAGAGTTTTGCATTTCCATCAGCTTTATTTTGATGCGCTAAAACTTTTTTCGCAAAAAATCCTTGAATGGAAACGTAGTTAATGTTCCATTGATTTTCATAAACACTGGGGTGGTGTTGTGTGTTTGTACAGATCGATGAGCTCTATGAGGCCTACTGTATGCAGCGCAGACTGAGAGACGGAGCCAATAAGATGGTGAAGGCTTACACGGCTTCTCCAGGCAGCAGAGAGGCCAGAGAGAGTCTGTCTGAAGCCAACAAGAGCTTCAAAGAGTACACAGAGGTAAGATGTGGGTGTGTGGGCAGATGAGAGTATAGCAGGAAGAAATATGGGTACATTGACAAGAAGTTAAGAGGAAACAGTGTAGGTAGGATTTAAGAGGCTTAAGAACTACACTTCAGTTTAGTGTTGGTAAACTGACTCCATTTCAGAACTGATTGTCACTTCAGTTTTAGTAAACTGTGTTCCCTTTAGAACTGAAATTCACTGTAGTGTTAGTAACCAATTCACTGAAACCCACTTTAGTGATTATAAACAATAAAATTCAGAACTGAAATCTACTTTAGTTTAATGTTCGTAAACTAAATAAAATTCAGAACCTAAATCAACATTAGTGTTAGTCACTGAATCCACTTCAAAACTAAAATTTACTGTAGTGTTAGTAACTAATTCAAAACTGAAATCCACTTTATTGTTGGTAAACTGAAACCACTTAAGATCTGGAATTCACTTTAGTGTAATGTTAATAAACTAAATCCAATTTAGAACTAAAATTAGCTTCAGTTCAGTATTAGTGAACTGAATCCACTTCAGAACTGAAATCCACTTCAGTTCAGTGTTAGTAAACTTAATCTAATTCAGCACGGAAATCCACTTTTTTGATGTAGATAAACAATACAATTCAGAACTGAAAACAACATTAGTTTAATGTTAATAAACTGAATCCAATCAAGAACTAAAATCTGTTTAGAATTAGTAAACTTAATCCAATTCAGAACTGAATTTCACTTCAGTGTTTGTAACAATTCAGAACTAAAATATGCTTCAGTTTAGTATTAGAAAACTGATTCAGAACTAAAATCCACTTAGGTTTAGTGCCAATAAACGGAATCTAATTCAGAACTGAAATCGGCTTCAGCTTAGTATTAAGGGGGTCACACACCAGACACGTCTGGCAGATGACATGGTGCGTTCAAAAATTAGAAACAATTGCTTTCTACGAATGTACGCACACTGCTCGGCATCTGTTGGCGGTGGACACCTACGACTCTGAAGGCTGCTCAAATTTCTACCGCGCCACGAAGCTCAGCTCGCATATTTTCCATTAAATTCAACCCAAATCATTATCAAAGGACATATATTATTTACTCTAGCCTTGTTCAGCCTTGAAGAAGGGAAAAACCTTGGTAACTTTTGTGTGTACTGTCTGCCACCTGAACCAAATCGGCATGCCCTGTGTTTGATACCTGTGCCGTTTCCTAGCCGCGACGATACGTGGCATCATGCTTCTCATCCGGTGTGCGACAGCCTTTAGAAAACTCAATTCAAAATTAAAATCCACTTCTGTTTAGTGCCAATAAACAGAATCTAATTCAGAACTGAAATCTGCTTCAGTTAAGTATTAGAAAACTGAATCCACTTCAGAACTGAAATCCACTCTAGTTTAATTATAATAAACTGAATCAGTTTCTGAACTGAAATCCGCTTCAGTTAAGTATAAGAAAACTAAATAAACTTTAGAATTGAAATCCACTTTAGTTTAATGTTAATAAACTGAATCCATTTCAGAACTGAAAGCAACTTTAGTTTATCAGTTAGTGTTTGTTAAAGGTTTGAAATGTGTATTCATAGTGCAACAAAATAGTGCAGTACAGTGGTGTGAAGGACTGGTGTTGAGTATAAGCTATGAACTGTTCTTATTTTTCAGTGGTAAGATCCAGAGGTTAACATATAAATAAAGTAGTAATATATAGTTCTGGTAAAGATAAGTCTCTCAAAAAAGTTTATTAGTTTTATGTCACTGTCAGGAAGTTAAAGCTTTTGCTCTGTTGATTATGGCTTGGGCCAAATGATTTTTCCACATCCAGTCAAATGGATGCATAGCCTAGAGAGAGTAAAGCTAGACTCATTCGATATGCTGGTGGAAATAATGCAGGAAGGCAATCTGATTAAGAGTGGCTGGCCTTTGCCAGTCAAGTGCTTTTCATTACCGTAATGGTCACTGCAAGACCCACATTCAGCTAAAGGAATAGAATTCTCCATAAAATGTACCCACTGTCTCTGTCTCTATATCTCTGCAGAATATGTGCATGCTAGAGAGTGAGCTGGAGAACCAGCTGGGGGAGTTCCATGTCAAAATGAAGGGTAAGACAACACTGGACTTTCAGCCTGTCTCTATATACTGGGGTCATAATGGTCCACTCAAAATCATAATGTTTTTGGGGATTTTTACAAACTTTAAAGAAATAGTTTGCCCAAAAATGAAAATGTTGTCATTTACTCACGCTAGTGTTGCTTTATGTCCCATATGACTTTCTTATTTGGAACACAAAAGACAAATTTTTAAAAGGTCTTCAGAGGATTCATTTGCCATAATGTTGCCTGTCAGGTTCGAAAAGGGAAAAAAACAACAACAACAACAAACAAAAAAACACTATGAAACGCTGGTTACGGATGTAACCGTGGTTCTGTGAGTTCTGGATGACCGCCAGAGACGGTGTGATAGTAATGGATAATCGCAGTGCCAACCAGATAGGTTGAAAACACATATCAATGGAGTCACGTAGTGATGTAAGCCGAGCTGAGGGAAATATAAGCCACTGCAGCTTGGTTCCCCGCCTCGGAACGTCTTTCTTGCGTCTTCCGAGAGACAGGGAACTCTGGCAGTTATCCGGAATTCACAGAACCACGGTTACATCCATAACAAGTGTTCTGTTTCATTCCTCCTGACCGCCAGAGATGGTGCTATAGTAGTGGATAAACAATACCAACAAAGTCATGAGGAATAACTCACCCAAAAAGACGGGTTATCGCCGGAACACAGCAGAGCTCACATCATGGGATGAGGTGACGTTTGACATTGTAAAATCTTGTGAAGGTACAGGGAGAGGACTAGGTGGCTGCAGCACAGATGTCAGTAAGGGAAACACCTCTGAAGGCAGCCCACGAAGCGGGAACAGCCTGGTGGAATGGCAAATGACTGCCCCAGGTAAGGGTTGATGTATGCCATGGCAATAACCTCAACAACTCAGCGTGACAGCCTCTGTTTGGATAGAGGGGCACCCTTCATAATACCACCATAACAAACAAACAACTGATCAGATCATCTCAACTGTGCAGTAGCCTCTACATAACACCTCAGAGCTTGCACAGGACATAAGAACAGAAAACCTCTCTCAATACTGGATTCAAGAACTGGTGGTTGGAAAGAACACCACTCAATGGACTGATTAATAAACTGTTGAAGGAGCACCTTAGGAAGGAAAGTCGGGTTGGGCTAGAAGGTGACACCAGTGCCCTCTGTCTTCCACCTCGTGCAGGACTGACTGACGGACAATGCATGAAGCTCACTAACTCTTTTTGCAGAAGCAACAGCCAGAAGGAAAGCCACTTTCAAGGACTTACACTTAAGGTCCCCCTGGGGTACAGTAGGGGGTGGGACTACCAATGGGACGACGCAAAATATGAATTGCTAAATATGCAAATATACTTCTACCTCCAGATGAAATGCGAGGAAGATTAATAAATATGCAAATATACTATTATTACCTTTGGATGAACTGTGAGGGGCAGAGAAGAGGGAGTGCACTGGCTCCGAGTTATAGGCTTAAAGAAAAACCCACGGTTAGGACCGACAGGCTTAAGCAAAAGAAGAAAAAAAATACAGGCGCGAGACCCTCAATAAATACAAAAATCCCTCAAATAACTCAGTAACTAACCCAATAGCACAGATGACACGCCCCCAGATTGATCCGTGAGGTAAAGTGACACCGATGTATATAAATATGAGAAATCAACTTACCGACCAAGCCACGATAAAGAAAAGTATTCCAAACCAATGCAAAAAATGAATCGTCACAGTCTGAGGACGAGTATTCGCCTCGTATGTATCACGAAAAATCGGCTGCTCCAATCCAATGGCTCGTTAACTTGACAGCACGTAAACAGCAATATGCAAAAACCCGTAAAAACACCAGTAATAAAAAAAACAATAGCGCGGATGATACCCCCCCTGGGTAGAACCCCGAGGCACAGTGACACCGACATATAAATATGAACTTCGTATGAGGAAAAATTAAAAACTATCGACCCGGTTGTGAAGAAGAAAAATAATCCAATCCAATTCAATGCAAACCCATATCGTCACAACTTGGGAGGATGAATGTTCGCTGCTTTGAGAAAGCTGCACTGACGATTGACGATGAAAATACTCCATGACCTAATCCGAAGTCGAGAAAGCGAAAGAGGTGGGTTGCCGAGCCGCAGTGGCTTATATTTCCCTCAGCTCGGCTTGCTTCACTACGTGGCTTCGTTGGTATATGTTTTCGAACTATCTGGCTGGCGTTGCGATTATCCACTACTGTAGCACCATCTCTGGCAGTTCGGAGGAATGAAACAGAACCACAATAAAAGTAACCAGGGTTCCTGCGGATCCTTAAGTCTTAAAATGTCTTAAATTCAGTTTTCCAAAATTTAAGGTCATAAAAAGTCTTAAATGATACAACTTAAGTCTTAATTTTTATTTAAAGAGGTCTTAAATTTGGGGGTGGTAAGACAAGACTCGTGATATGCACTATTGTGATTATCAAACTTAAAAATAATACAATTTAATTAAATAAATTCATGTGGTGCATCCTTCAAAGTGAAAACGCAGCACTGTATTTTCTCCAAGAGCGCGGGGCTTGTGAGTGTTTTCAGCCGTTGCAGAGCAGTCAATACACAATCATTAATCATTACAATCATTAAGCAATATCGGAAATTTATGACAAGTGATCACTAATGATCACATGTTGATGATGATGATGTAGTGTTGATGAAATATGACAATGTTTACTTTTAATTGTTTATATTGTAATACGTTGTAGATTATTGTAGGAGTGCACATTTTATATCCCTATGTGTTTGAATGAGCAGCTGGAAGCAGTGAAGTGCGAACATTTCAAAATAAGAGACCACTGGTGTATTTCAAAGTTGCATAAAGTGCATCTGGAATTTAATAAAATTTGGACTCTTGTAGCCTCTGTCTGGCCCACCCCATCACAGGAAGGAAAGACTAAGAACATTTAATATAGGCTACCAAGTTTAAAAAACTATTGGCAGACTAACTGGCTTTCTTTCAACACGTTATCGAATAAGCACAATCCAATATTGGTCAACCTCTAATTTGTTTTTATTTATATAATGAATTTGAATGTGATATATGTGGAAAACATGTATTAAGTATTTTAAACTTGCATAAAGCCTACTCTGTTTTACTGATAAGCAATGTTAAGGCCATGTTGAATGTGTGCCCCTGCCTGTTTAAGTAAGAGTCTTTGATACATTATTTATTTTGAGATTGTGTTGGTTTGTTTTGGTATGGGGATACGGTAGTCATTTTATTTGTTCAGGTCTTGAAAAAGGTCATAAAGTCTTAAATTTGATTTTAAAAACTCTCCATCAACCCTGGTAATCAATACAACTCATGCACTATATTCCAAATCTTCTGAAGGGATACGATCACTTTGTATGTTAAACAAAACAAAATTGCTACAGAGTCATTATTCACTCTCAAATCAAGTCAAATATGATGTCGATAACATCAAACCTTATTGTTCTTATTGTGTCCTGTGACTAAATGTGTGACAGGGTCACTATTCACTTTCATTATGGTGAATAAACAATGTGAAGACTTTTTAAAAATGTGCCTTTTGTGTTCCAATGAAGAAAGAAAGTAATACGGGTTTAAAGCGACATCATGTTGAGTAAATAATAACAGAATTTTCATTTTGGGTGAACCATTCCTGCAAGTGATTTTTCTGCAGTACTTAAGCAATGAATTGTTCACTCTGTTTCAGGCCTGGCGGGTTTTGCACGACTCTGTGCAGGAGATCAGTATGAGGTGAGCTGCTTCTGCTCTCTCTTGTGTAATAGGTTCATCAACTCCCCATGATTCCTTTGATTAAGATTAAGATAAAAGTCTTGATATCATTAACATTTAGATTCATGCATTTGGATGATGCTTTTATCCAAAGCGACTTTACATTAAATTTATACATTTTATTAATATGTGTGTTCCTGAAAATCAACCCATGACCTTTACATTGCTAAATCCATACTCTACCAGTCAAGCTACAGGAACCCATTGTCACAGATCTACTTTGTGCTGTTGTCATGGGCAGATATGACTTCTATAGGGGTGGTGTGGCTTAATAGTTAAAGATCTGGAATGGTTAACATAAGGATGTTGATTCGAACTCGCAAGAGGTGATCTAAGAGTCGAAACAAGTGTGCTTTTAAGCAAGCTTTGTCTAAAAGCATCTGCTAAATGACTACTTACTTTACTAGAGAGAGAGAGAGAGAGACAGAGACAGTTAGAGCCTTTAGAGACAGAAAGGTGCTGAATTAGCACTGTTTCCTAGTGTGCTCCTTTAGGCATCTGCTCTTGGGCTGTGAAGAACAGATTTGGGGAAGTGGAGGATAATTAAAGAGGGGCGAATGTTAATGTCAGCCACACCTGTTTAACATGCAGGGGCTTCAGAGTGACTGACAAGCCAGTCAATGCAGTGAGTCAGCACAGTCTGCTCAGCAAGAACCCACAGACATGTGACAGCAGTGAGGTGGTGAGAAAAAGAAGAAATTGACTCGAGAATCTCGAGATGGATGAGAGAGTGGGTGGCAAAGACTTGTTTTTGTTTTTTTTTACAGCCCATCTGTTATGCTCACTTTGTTCTTTGCCTTTACTGTACAAATGCACACAAAAGCAAAGTTTTTCTTCCACCTCTCCACCTACTAGAATGGATGGTCTGTTTCATGTTTAAAAGCTCGACTTGACAAGTATTTTAATAACTTGTTTGAATGCTCTTCAGGATTCAGTCAGTCTCTGTGCCCTTGCATGTGATATGTGTTAACAGAATGTCTATAATACTTGGAGAAAGCTTTTAGCATTCCCATTTATCTCAATGACAGTTGCTCAGCTGGCACAGGACTCTCTGATCTACTCATTTAAAATCTGCCTTATTTGCTCATGGCCAATCAGTTCCGCAGGCCAGGTTTTTTCAAGGAAATAACATGAGTCATAAATGATAACAGACAGTGAAAAATACAAGTCTGTTCTTGCTTTTAAGAGCCCTCTAAAAATTGGACATGGTAAAACATAATCTGCAATGTATTGAAATATTTGCAATTATATGTTGCCTCCAAAAAAAATTATTTCATACACAGCATCATTTGAATTGCCGTCAATAAATAAATGTGCTTTCTGCAGCCAGATTGTGTGGTTACGATATCTACCAACTAACTAATTGGGCTATTTTAACCGTATATCATTGTATACCATATATACATTCCTCCACAGATATTTATGAAGTATGGTCGCCAGCGGTGGAAGCTGCGAGGTCGGATTGAGATCAATGGCAAGCAAGTGTGGGACAGTGAGGAGATGGTCTTCCTTCCCCTCATCACAGAGTTCCTGTCTATAAAGGTATGAATATACAGTCACATTCACTCATATCTTCTCTGCTCTTGTCTGTTTTGCTCTATCTCTGTCCCTCACTTACAATCTATCACAGTCACATCAATCTGTGAGACATTAATGCACATAACAGCACAACAGCTGGATGTTTTTCCTCTCCCATGACACATAACTGCATGGGAGGGGAGGGAGATATAGAGAGGAAGACTGCACTGGAAAAGAGTAAAGGAAGTTTACAGAATAGAGTGGTTGGAAAAAAAGAGAGAGAGAGAGACTCCGGGGGAGGAATGAATAGAATGCAGCTGATGTTTGTCATTGTATTTTTTTTATATGCCTGAGAGATATAAAAGGAGCTGTGGGGTCCGTTTCAAAGAGCTGTGTGACTAGATACAGTAGCTGAGAGAGCTCTGTTTGAAAAAATATGACTGACTGTAAATATGCCTGATCCTAACTATTATGGGTGGGGGGAAAAAGACATGTTGAGATTAATATGCTAATCTAATAATAGATAGATAGTAAGCTATATTTGTGCAGAGTTCTACATGAACAGGTTTTCACAATAATTCTAGTTTAGTCCTTTAATGCACCGCTGCTACAGCCATCAAAGCGCTTCTTGTTCAGACGTTAAATCCTCTGCTGTGGGTAATGTTCCTGTTATTATGCATGTCCACAGGTTTATTTGTGAGGTGTTGTGGAGAGTATTTTTCAGGAGTCATTCTGCAGATTCTGACTAATAAGAAAATTGGTAGTTTTGCACTCCCCTACCTGTTACCTGCAAATTCTGTATTACAGAGTCAAGCAATTGTCATGTCAGACAGAACTATTCTTCAATAAACATTTTATTTTCTTAGAAAAAAGGGGTTAACACAGCTAAATATATCATAACATCAAATCACAAGAATTGCAACACTTTAAAAATTGCAATACATATCGAATCAGCAGATAAATACGATTGTAATATCGAATCGGGAGGTCTGGCAATTTCCAGCCATCGTAACTATGAGCATGAACAGCATTTAAAGACAACATGAAATCAAAATTGACCCCATTTACTACTAGTGGTGGGCCATATACCGGTAGACACGGTAAACCGAATTTGACAACCGGTATACATTTTGGATTATAGTCTCTATCACGGTTACGCAAAATCGGCAACGCATTTTGGAGAAATCAAGGAGGAAGGCGCTTGCTTCACGTGAGACAGAGAATTGAAGAAACATGTTTTTTCAGGAACTGACCATTTTTTGGCGGTCGCCCAAGCGAAATTTCGGGCCGCCAAAGCAAATTCAATTACAGTCTCTGGAGCATGCAAGTGCGCGGGAGTCCAGATTGCTTCCGTTTGACAGGGACAGAGACAGGAGAGTGCAGAACGGGATCACTTGCGCTACTTAATACGGCCCTGCCACACCCTCCTCCTCGTCACACTCCTCCCCCGCCCGATTCATGCCGGGGTGCCACCAGTCTGTCTAACTCCCCCCCTCTGGAGGGGAGACGCTGCCCTTCTGGCCATTCTGTCAGCCAGTGGTCCACCCCACCTGCTGTGAACCCAGGGGAGAGACAAAGGGAGGTGTGGGGAGAGGGAAAGGGCGAGCGGAAACACACACACACACAGAGAGAGAGAGAGAGAGAGAGAGAGAGAGAGAAGAACTTCCTCACCGACTCCTGGATGCGCTGTCGCCCGGTCCTCAACCACTCCTCCGCCCTCTGGTGGACGCCAGCTTGCTCCTCCCCCTGCGGACAGAACCGCTCCTCCTCCTCCTCCTTTCAGCTGGCAAAAAATGCTTTGGTGGACACATGGCCAAACAGTTAAAAGATCAATCTGAACAATCAACATAAACTTTTAATGCATAAATGAACTTAAACAATGAACTTACACATATAAACAGACACACATGCAATGTGGTCGAACCAGCGTCTCCGGCTGCCCCTTATCCCGCTCTCTCGCTTGAGAACCTAATGAAGTGTTTTTATATATATATATATATATATATATACACACAGTTGTGCTCAAAAGTTTGCATACCCTTGGAGAATTGGTAATATATGTACCATTTTTTTTTGTAATTGACATTTTGATTCAAAGAAAAAAACAACATATACACACTGAATCAACATTTATCTTTTAACCCTCATTAACATCCTTCCCCAAACACCAACCCCACCCTACCCCAAAGAACACCCCTGTGGTCACATAAAGTAATACACACACACAAACAATAAAATAAAAAATAAATAAATAAAAAATAAAATATATAATAAACATGCATAATTAAACTAAACGTCTCCCTCCTCATCCCTTCCCCTAGAGTCCTCCAAAACTGCCAAATACCTACCCCAATTCCTGAAAAATATCATATTCTATCATCTTCTCATAAGCCGCCACCCTCTCCATCTCCGCACACCACTCTTGAAATGGTGGCGCTCCGTCTGACTTCCATCCCCTTAAAATAATTTGTCTGCCAATCATCACGCCAGTCAGAACCCAATTTTTTATGTATTTGTCCCCCGAATTTATAACTTCCCCATCGCCCAAAATGCAAAGTCTGGGGCAAAGTAAAATTTGAGTGTCCAGAATGTCACGCAAATAATTCTGAATCTTTAACCAAAAATCTTGGATCTTAACGCATCCCCAAAAAACATGGGTTGTGTCTCCAACTTCTGATTGGCATCGCCAGCAGGTGGGTGTGTCTTTAAGACCAAGCCTATATAATCTAGAGGGGGTCCAATAAAATCTTTGTAAAATCTTAAATTGCATAAGGCAAACCCTTGCATCTCTAGATGCAGACTTGACATTTTTCAGAATCTTAGTCCACACTCCCTCCTCCAATACCAAATTCAAATCTTTCTCCCATAATCTCTTAATAGAAGTTAAAGCTCCATCCCCATACTCTGAATTAACAGGGAGTAGTACACTAATGCCTCATGACCTTTTCCAAAAGTTGCAGTCACCTCTCCCAAAGCATCTACCTCCTTAGGGGGGTGTGTGCTACTCCCAAAAATAGTACAAAGCAGGTGGTGCAATTGTAAATACCTATAAAACTGAGGTCTGGGGATCCCAAAATGTTGGACCAAGTTTTCAAATGATCTCAACACTCCACTTTCATATAGGTCACCGAGTGTAGCAACCCCCCTCACAATCCACTGTGGCCAGCAGAAAGGGGACTTGCCAATACATAATCTTGGGTTCTGCCATATGCTCGAGGCAACTTTTAAATAAGTGTCCAATTTGAACAGTCTGGACACTTTAGTCCATACCGAGTGTAAATGCGAAATAACGGGGTGTAACTTAACTTTTCCGATTAGTTTGATAGAGATGCTTTGTAATGGTGAAATAGGGGCAAGAGCTGCCTGTTCAATAACAAACCAGGGAGGGGCTCTCTCAGGTAGAAGTGACCAATGAGCCAAATGTCTGAGACTGAACGCATAGTAATAAAACAAAATCTTGGGTATGCCTAGCCCTCCTTTGTCAATCGGCCTATGTAACTTATTAAAATGTAATCCTTGACGCTTACCATTCCAAATGAAGGACTTCGCTATGCTATCAAATTGCTTGAAATAAGAGTGGGGGACATCTACAGGGAGAGATTGTAGCAGGTAGTTAAATTTTGGAATACAATTCATTTTAATAACATTAACCTTCCCAATCATAGATAAATATAATGAAGCCCACCTGCCCACATCGCTCGAAAATCTTTTTTATTAAAGGGTCAAAATTAACACTAATTAAATTAGACAAATTTGCTGGGAATAAAATACCCAAATACTTTATGCCCTGTTTGGGCCATTGGAAGGCGCCCGGCTGGAAAGCCGTTACTGGACAGTACGCTGTCAGAGCCAAAGCTTCGGATTTAGACCAATTAACTTTGTATCCTGAGAACTTGGAAAAGGAATTAATAATTCTGTGGAGGCAAGGCATAGATCTAGTGGGTTCAGAGACAAATAATAAAATATCATCTGCGTAATGCAGAAGCTTATGCGCCACACCTCCCACCACCACCCCTGGAAAATCATCCTCCTCCCTTATCGCGGCTGCTAATGGTTCTAGGGCAAGACAGAACAATAAAGGGGAAAGAGGGCAGCCCTGCCGAGTGCCCCTATCCAGAGTAAATAAATCTGAATTTAATCCATTTGTTTGTACCGCTGCTACAGGGTGTCTATAAAGTAACTTAATCCAACCAATAAATGTACTCTTGAACCCATATATTTCCAAAATCTTAAAAAGATAATCCCATTTTACCATATCAAACACCTTTTCGGCGTCAAGTGAGATGGCAGCGACCGGAGATTAATCATTCACTACTGACCACATGATATTGATGAGACGCCTGATGTTATCAGAAGAGCTGCGACCCTGAATAAATCCCACCTGATCTATATGTATAAGAGATGTCATAACCTTACTTAATCTGTTAGCCAACATTTTTGACAATATTTTTACATCTAGTTGGAGTTTACATACACACTCGCTTGGAACTTTGTCCTTTTTAAGAATCAGACTGATCCGGGCTTGCGTCATGGTTGGAGGAAGCTTTCCATTCTTTAATGATTCAGTTTAAACTTCTAACAAAAGTGGAGCCAGTTATATGTACCATTTTTAAAGAAAACATGAGTGAGCAGGCAAAACACATTTCTTTTATTTCTTATGGGATTCATATTCAACTGTAGGTTATAACAGAATGGCACAATCATAAAAAAAACATGGCAACAATGAAAAAAATGAAATGACTCCTGTTCAAAAGTCTGCATACCCTTAGTTCGTAATACTGTGTATTGCCCTCTTTAGCATCAATGACAGCGTGCAGTCTTTTGTAATAGTTGTCTATGAGGCCCCAGATTCTTGCAGGTGGTATAGCTGCCCATTCATCTTGGCAAAATGCCTCCAGGTCATGTAAAGTCTTTGGTTGTCTTGCATGAACCGCACGTTTGAGATCTCCCCAGAGTGGCTCGATGATATTAAGGTCAGGAGACTGTGATGGCCACTCCAGAACCATCACCTTTTTCTGCTGTAACCACTGGAGGGTCAACTTGGCCTTGTGCTTAGGGTCATTGTCGTGCTGGAAAGTCCAAGAGCGTCCCATGCGCAGCTTTCGTGCAGAAGAATGCAAATTGTCTGCCAGTATTTTCTGATAGCATGCTGCATTCATCTTGCCATCGATTTTTACAAGATTCCCCGTGCCTTTAGAGCTCACACACCCCCAAAACATCAGTGAGCTACCACCATGCTTCACAGTGGGGATGGTATTCTTTTCACTATAAGCCTTGTTGACCCCTCTCCAAACATAGCGCTTATGGTTGTGACCATAAAGCTCTATTTTGGTCTCATCACTCCAAATTACAGTGTGCCAGAAGCAGTGAGGTGTGTCAAGGTGTTGTCGGGCATATTGTAACCGGGCTTTTTGTGGCATTGGCACAGTAAGGGCTTCTTTCTGGCAACTCGACCATGCAGCTCATTTTTGTTCAAGTACCATCATATTGTGCTCCTTGAAACAACCACACCATCTTTTTCCAGAGCAGCCTGTATTTCTGCTGAGGTTACTTGTGGGTTTTTCTTTGTATCCCAAACAATTCTTCTGGCAGTTGTGGCTGAAATCTTTCTTGGTCTACCTGACCTTGGCTTGGTATCAAGAGATCCCCGAATTTTCCACTTCTTAATAAGTGATTAAACAGTACTGACTGGCATTTTCAAGGCTTTGGATATCTTTTTATATCCTTTTCCACCTTTATAAAGTTCCATTACCTTGTTATGCAGATTTTCTCCCCTTTTTCTCCCCAATTTGGAATGCCCAATTCCCAATGTGCTCCAAGTCCTCATGGTGTTGTAGTGGCTCGCCTCAATCCGGGTGACGGAGGACAAATCTCAGTTGCCTCTGCGTCTGAGATTTGTTGAGCGCGTTCTTATCAAGTGGCTTGTTGAGCGTGTTACCGCGGAGACATAGTGTGTGTGGAGGCTCCATGCTCTCCGCGGCATCCACGCACAATTCACCACGTGCCCCACTGAGAGCGAACCACATTATAGCGACCATGAGGAGGTTACCCCATATGACTCTACCCTCCCTAGCAACTGGCCCAATTTGGTTCCTTAAGAGACCTGGCTGGAGTCACTCAACACGCCCTGGATTCGAACTCACAACTCCAGGGGTGGTAGTCAGTGCCTTTACTCACTGAGCTTCCCAGGCCCCCCGTGATATAAAATTATTATTCATATCGTGATATAAGATTTTTGTTTTATCGCCCACCCCTCTTTTCTGCTATAATAAATATGCTTAGTCTTATTCTGCATGCTGCTTCAGTGCAAGTTATTCAAAACGAAAAAGAATAATCCACCTCTGACACAACATTTCTGCTAATTTGAGACAACTTGGACAGGGATAAATAATGTAAAGTCCTATCCTTTATATTTCCTACTGAATATTCTTTGTCACTTGGAAATACATTACATTTTTTACTTTGTCTTCAAGTTAATCTTAAAACTGTTGGGCTTCTTACAGACATTATGGAAGAAGTGATTCCTAAAGTTGGCAGGTACTACATTTTATCAGTCATTCAACCAATGATAAAATTTCTTCCTAAATATATTTCTCCTATATGGTTGTTAAGGTGACAGAGCTGAAGAGCCTGGCCAATCATGTGGTGGTAGGGAGTGTCTCGTGTGAGACAAAGGACCTGTTTGCTGCCTTGCCCCAAACTGTAGCTGTGGATATCAATGACTTGGGCACCATTAAACTCAGTCTAGAGGTGTCATGGAAGTAAGTACAGCTTTTGGGGATTGTTTTGGAGGTATCATATCAAAACCATTGAAATATCTTGAAGTTATTTAAAAGAAAATTGGTTTTAACCTAACAAATTTGTGTAACATGCACTATCAACACGGATGCCATTCTCTCTCTTTTCTTCTGTAGTCCATTTGACAAAGATGACCAGTCATCTTCAGCTAGCACCGTGAACAAAGCTCCTACTGTCAACAAACGCTTCTCCACGTACAACCAGAGTCCTCCAGACACGCCGTCTTTGCGGGAACAGGCCTTCTATGTGAGTCTGTCCTCCTTAATACTTGTTCCATTTCGACTGACCAAACCTTTTAAATCTCTCTTGTTCCCTGAATACATCTGCTTTCATAACTCTTGCTTCCAATATATTCAAGGATGTTTCATTTGATTTGAATTGATTCAATCCAAACATTTCTGCTAAGTGCATACCACCAAAATGTTAATATGCCACTCTGCTCTTTCATGTCCTAATGGAGAGTCCCTTACGTTTTTAATTTAGAGCAATCTGCTCCACATAGATTTGATAGTTATTGTTTCTAAGAAGCGTCTTGATCACATATTTTAAAGATCATGGAAACATAAGTGCCTCCATTTCACATCAGCTCGAACTTTGTCCTAATAGACTCAATCAGACGGTTAGACAAATTGATGGTCAATGTGATAAGCTGGGCTTGATCTGGATTTGCTGGCTCAGATTGCCTTGCACCAAAAGAGATCTAGCATTAGCTTGTTGGCAGCAGGGAATGGTATTTTGTTCATTTGTTACTCAAGTCAACAGTCCAATCAAGTGTCATTTTTTTTTATAATTTCATGTTTTTTGAGATGTTGTCAAGTTAAAAATAGTTATCTGCATTCTAATCTTCTCTTAAAAAAAAATAAAAAATATTGAGCATATGGGCTCCCCTGGACTGAAATAACCATTTGCAGTGTCAACGCGTATTGCTGTCTGATGCACTGTAACCATTCACAAAATTACAAAAAAATGCCTTTTGGCAAGTTGATAGTTTCTAGATTTCAATCGGTTTGAACAGTTTAGAAGTTGAAAAAAAAAAAAAAAATCATGCAGTTATTATTGTTGTTATTGTTGTGTTCATGATTGATCATTGCTGTTAATTATGAGTACTTGGGTACTCATGCACATCTCTAGATGACAGTCAGTATTCACACTCTCACCCCTTGCACTGACTGCATGCAGACAGCTCCAAGGAGCATGATTTCCAAACATCGCTGGTCCTTACTGGATGTTTTTCGAGACACGCTGACAGAGAAACTGACTCAGAGCTGCTCATGCAGCGATGTCACTTCGGTCCGCCTGGGTTCCTCTCTACCCTCCAGCCATGTAAGTGTGGACAGCCCATAGTGCCAGTGTGACTATCTAGTCATATAGCTTTAGTTAGTAGTCTGTAGTTGGCTGGATGGATGTGACTACTTGAAGCCAAGAACAATGGCGAGCACGAAAAACAGGTTTGTATGGTACTTCTATCATAGTTCTAGTAATTATTAGTGTCTGCAGTTGATCTTGGTAATAATCGTTTTTGTAGTGGTGATTTGTAGTTTTGTCCTGTAGTTTCTGTCAGTTGTCTTGTTATTAATTTGAACAAGTAGAATTTTTGTGCATGTTGTTTTTAGTGTGAATTCCGAGTTTGAGTGAATTCCGTCTTACTGTGAGTGACAATAGAAGCATTTACACAAAAACAAAGTCCCAGCCGTCCATAATACATTAAGTGCTTGCTGGTATTGTTTTGAAGGGTGGTCACATTTTCCCATTGAGGCAGAGATTGGCTGAAGCAGAAGTTAATTAGAGGGAGCAGGGAGTATGTTAGCTCTCTGGGCCTGATGCCAGTCTGAAGCTCTGTATTAGGAGATTCATGATAATGCTGAGTGACTGAGAACACAATCCCATCATCTGCTGTACTCGCCGCCTCCTCTTTTAACAGCTCTGCTGTCTCATCATAGTTCTTATACTGTACATTAATTTAGTTTAGCCTGTCTGTCACACAACATGGACCATATAGAACAGTATTAAAAGTGAAGTGTGTAATGTTTTCCGCCACTAGCGTAACCAAATAGTACTGAAAAATTATGATTTTTGTACAATTTCAAACAGGTTTCCCAAACACTCCCCTTGTCTGCCATTGGTCAATACAAAAACAATTATTGTTATGGTCTGTAAGTCCCTTTCAAATGAATTGTGTCAGGGCTTCAACGCACCTCACAACTCAAATGTTACACTTTGACCTCCTCAAGAAAAGCATACAGCATCAGAGAAGTGTGATTTTACTATTTTGCTATTTATTAATTTACATAGAATATCTAATGTGTATAATAAAGTGATTATTTTATGAATATCAGCATATGGCTTTGACATTGTGTCGTACATCTCAATGGGTCTTTTTTCAAAACCTAGTGAGCTTCCTTCGGGGCAGTATTTTAAGACATCATAGGCGTACTCCCGACGTGAAGGCTGCTCCAAAACATAGGTACCTTAATTTTGCTGCCTCCTAAGATACCTCATTTTGGAGAAATTTGAAGTAAACATCGTAAGTATAGACCTTTTTCACAGACTGTGGTGACGCGTTTCCACCTTATTTAGCAGCGTAAATCTTGCAATTTTTTTTATATTATACATTTTTAAAATATTCAGTGTAAATTTATAACATTATGCTTTGTGTTATATTACCCTGGAATTAGTTTAAAAAAAAATTACCACAGCTGCAAGGGAGGTTCTATTACAGCTGCTGAGAGAGTGACTGTAAATTTGGCATCTTCTCCCATTTTACTGTCTTAATTCACCACTCTCTATTTTTTTCCTCTTCCGGAAAGTCATTCAAACATAACTGTGGATTTTTTCTTTTGGTTTTGGAGCAAATGGGTAAGTGAAAATAATATTTGCTGTGATCTCCCATTCACTCCCATTCACTGATGTCGAAGTTCACCCTGCAAACGTTTATTAGGGATGCACCTATATGAACATTTATGGCTGATACGATACCGATTTTAACAAAATGCTGATTAAAATATTTGTACTTCTGCTGAATGAAGCCCTGACTGAAGCGCGGAATGCAGACTATATTTTTAAATGCAGCCTTTTAAGATTTCGTAACCGCGCAAGGCCATATTGCAATTTAAATATTAATTCAATCAATCATGCAGCATTAATGGATATCATACCAATGTCTGCTGGATTTAAAGTGTTGTGGATGGTTTCCCTAATCATGTAGCCAATAGGTAAGTTCCGCTTTCACAACTGTCACATCTGTTTATGTCGTTTTTTCCCCGCATTAACCTGAGAACGAGAAAGAATAAAAATGAAATATTACATGTTCTTAGGAGTGCCAACCCTTCTACATATTGTGGCTATTATTAGTTCTGCATTGTGCATTTTAATTCACAGAGCTTTTACAAAGTATGATACTAATTAATTATAAAAAAAAAAATAATAATTTCATATTGCCGATTTCATGCTAATAACCGATATGCAGTTGGTCTTTATTTGGTCAATAATTGGCCGATAAATATTGGCAGCCGATACATCGGTGCATCCCTAGTATGTATCCTTCCCTGGGTAAGGCGATCACAGAATGCACTGTGAGCTCAGTAGAAAAATACATAAAAATGCATAAAAACATACATAAAATACATAAAAATGTCATACAAAGCAACACTGAAAAATATTAATAAAAAAATGTTTAAAATAATAGAAAACTGACTATTTTACCCCAAAAAAAATTTGTGCCATGTATATTTTTGCTCATCAGAGTGTTGCATAGTTCCTCTAACGTCACCTGTATCGAAATCAGTTGTGAGGCGAGCAGGGCCTGTACTTTTTGATCTTTAGGATGGGCAAGTGCTTGTCTCTTCATCAGACTGGATGGGGGGAGGGGGGAGTCTCCTGCACGTGGAATTGCTGCCTATGGTAGTGTGTTCCAAATCAGTCATTCATCAGGCTCCATTTTTTAGTTTGGATGCTGCCTATGTAGGCAGCAGGAATCCAGGCAGCTTACTATGTTTTTGAACGGACCCAATATATTAAGATTTGCTCAGTATCTCTTCCATCCAGTTTTGATTTCACACTGGCACCATCCACATCATGAGACATCATGCAAATTGCCTGGAAATCACTGGCTGAATGGGGTCAAAGTTAATATTGTTTGTCGCATTACAACTAGAGCTGAAACGATTAGTCAACTAAAAATTGTCGACAAAATTTTTTGTTGTCGAATATTCGTTTGATCTCATTTAACGTAACATGAGATCAAATTAAACTCTAATGATGACGTGTGAGAGCAGCACTGCAGCTCGCCCCTGACTGAGGAGAGGAAGAATTACACAGCTCACAGTCCAGATGCACTCTAAACTTTCCAAACAGCTTCAGGTGATGTAGATCGCAAAATATGAGGGAAGTATAATGCAAAAATACAAAATAAGTAAATAAAGAAGCACTCTCGTTGTGGAATAAGTGGAGCTGAAGCAAAACTTGCATGTCGAGCAGCTTTAAAGGAAACACCCCGGCGTAACATCTTAAATGCAGTTATAGCTTTATTAAAGTGCAAATAATACGGAAGCAGGTCATGTAAATAACTACAAACTCCAAAACTGGCATTTCTCTGTGCAGTCACTGCCTCTACTATGAGTTGCGCGAATGTCCCGATCTAAGGGGGAGAGATTGAAACTGCACCCGGCTGAGGCACACTCTGTCACGGGGACGCTCATCTCTCGAGCGCGCACACTTAATACAGCTAGATTTTAACGTGATGTCTCGTGACTTATTGAATCATAATAAATGTCACTGTGCATTTCTTATCGTGAAGAGAATTGGTCATACGCAGCTTTATTAATAAGAGAGAGTTTATTTTTTTGTGAGTTAAAGATGGATTGAAGAGAACAGAAAGGCGAGAGAGGTAGTCTTCGCCCCATTATACACTGCAAAAAAAAATACATTTTTGATTTGTTTTTGTTTTTGTTTTGACTTGTTTTCCAATATAAAAATCTAAAACTTCTTAAAAACAACGTACATTTACTTTAGGAGCTATACTGCAGAAGAAAATGTCTTATCAGAGAATGTTGAATATAATATTAAAAATACAAATATTTTACAATATTTAAAATCCTTTAAAAAATGATGCATTCACCTGAGAAGCAGCATATAAGATATTTAGACTTGCTTTTAGAGAATAGATCTTGAATATAAGTGTATTTTGTATCTTTACTGCACTCGCAGAAGTATGACCAAGTGGAAAAAATACAGTTATATACAAAATACACTTATATTTAAGATAATTCTCTTAAAGCAAGTCTAAATATCTTATATGTTACTTCTCAATAAATGTATCTTGTTTAAGGATTTTTTGACAATTTTAAATGGAAAACAAGACAAAAACTAACTGAATTACTGAATTAAACTTAATAAAGTATTTTTTTTCCCCTTTAATTCAGTGAATGTCATTTAGAGGTATTTTTAAAAGATGATTTTGTCCTCTTTATTATTTGTAAGCATGTTTATTACAACTTTTAAGTCGGGGCACAAGCTGAATAATCGATTATAAGCTAATGATTGATCGTTGCAATAATTGCTGAATAGTCAAATAATCGTTCTAATAATCGTTAGATTAATCAATTATCAAAATAATCATTAAGTTGCAGCCCTAGTTACAACCATTGACATGCGCTCAACATGCCACTGGCGGTAATGCTGTAGCTTGACGGTTTGCTCCGCAGAGTTCAAGGAATTGGCTTGAATGTTGAAGCGAGTCATGTAAAAAGGCCTTTGCTTAAATTATTGTAATCATATCGTAATTAGATTTAATTCTCATAATCTCTTTCTTCCATTAGAATATGTTGAGGAGACAGGAAGAGATGGAGAATGGAACAGCGTGGTCAAATTCCTCTGAATCCTCAGACGATTCATCCAGTCCCCAGCTTTCCTTGGGAATGCGTCACGCACATAAAAACTTAGTCCAGCCTGAGGTACAAACTGCTCCTCCTGCCATTGAAATCTCTTTTGCCCCCCGTCACTCAGCAACCTCTACTCCCACCCGCCTGGCCAATCAGAAAGAAGAGGACGAGGAGGAGGAAGAGGAAAAGGATCTTAAGAAACCAGCAGCCAAAATAACAGTTACCACTAAGGCCACTGTGAAACAGGAAGTGCCCAACGGCCATCCCCGATTTTCCCGCTCTCTTAGCCACATCAGCGAGAACAGTGTAGATGGTGTTTTGACAGATAGATTGACTGGGGAATCCTTGGAGACCACTGAAGTGACTTCAGTGGTCTCTTTGATATCAGTAAGTGACATGGATAAGCCCCACAGAGCAGAACCATGTTTTGTCGTACCAGAGACTCAGGAGATCTGCGCTGTTCTTGTCCAAGCCACCTGTGAACCAACCTGCACAGTTGAGCCACTGAACTGTCCAGAAAGTAGCTCCTGCAAGGAGCAGCAGGGACTTCCTGCTGTAACCACAGCCTGTGTCATATCTGAAAAAGCTAACAAAGAGCTTAGGTCTAGGCCAAGCTCTGTCTCCTACACCTGTGGAGAGAGAGACTCTTCCCCCAGTGCTATTGTCTTGTCCCATCAGATGGACACTGGAGCATCTAGGACTGATCTCTCAGCACAGAGCCATGAGCCATGCCTCACAAAGTTACAAACAGACATTGTGCTAGCCAAGAGGTCTGGTTCTTTAGCAGAGACTAGACCCACAGATGGTATGGAAGCACAATCAGCAGACAGCAGTGTGGAGGAAGCCCTTAGTGCAGTTATGTCCTCCCTTGATGACTACAGAGGCCAGTTCCCAGAGCTGCAGGTCTTGGAGCAAGAGCTGAAATTGTTGGATGAAGCACTAACAGTGAGTGACAAAGTTAATTACTTACCTAGTTATTAATTTGTGTTTGTTTTTCATTTGTTTGCACATACAGTGTCTCCTAAAAGTATATGAAAACCCTTAAGCCATACTTAAAAGTCTATGAATGTTTTGCATTATACATACAGTAATATCAGTGCTGGGTAGATTACTTATAAATTATAATCTGTTATTGATTACAAATTACATGTCTAAAATTGCAATCAGTAACGTAATCTCTTGAATTATATTTTTTGATTAATCTAATCTGATTACATTTGGATTACCTCTGACCTAACTTGTTTGTTAGGTTATGTCATATTCGTTGGATTTCATGTCACATGCATTTGAGCATGCATTTTACTGCTATACATCAGCGGTGTTTAGTTGCTTGCATAATTATTCCGCATGAGGAGGCATGGTCTAATCGTTTGAGTAGTGCTTTTGGCTCAAATTTAGAAGCATGGAATGCAAATGTATTTTGCATGGTGTAAAAATAAGAAGGGAGTTGCATGTTTTCCCCTGTGGTGCTGATAGAGCTCTAGGCCCTCCATCAATAACAGAATTGAATATGTTTGAATTTAACAGGTATTTCTTATGAAAGACTTTCTAGAATTATTGACAGGTGCCCAGAGGTGCATTAAACAAACGTGATCTTACTCCCGCAATTTCTGCATTACAAACGCCATCCATGTGTGCCAGCAGATCAGACCAGTTATATTTTGTGAATCAACTTCACAAAAAAGGTCTCAAAGTTATCACAAAAGCAAAAGTGCAAATCTTTTTCCTATTTTTTTTAATAAATTTGCGAAACTAAAATTAACTTTACCACACTAATGCGATCAGTTTGGCATTTACGTATGGTTTACTTTGTGACTATGAAATTACGTGTATTTGTGCATTTTGAAGCCTTTGATGGACAAAACCCTTCCAAAGACATAGCGAAACAAGGTTATATGACACACAGAGTGATACTTCCAATAATAATCTAAATGTGTTCATCGGGAGTTGGTTATATATGCAATGTAAAGTTGAGAAAACATGCAAGCATGCCTCCAAATGCTTTAGATTTGACGTGGAATCGTTTGCAGTAGACAGGATATTATGTTTTAGAAGGCAGAGTTTACATTGCACAGTAATGTTTTTGTCCTGTGTCTCCTAAAATGTGGTAAAATGCTGAGTGAGACCGTCTTCAGTGTAATTATAGCCACCTGGCTAGTAGCTAGTATCAGGTCTTTGTGTGCAATTTCCCTGTATTATCCTGTAGCTCAATACCGGGTGCCCACTGAAGCTAAGCAAGGATTGAGCCTGGCCAGTACCTGGATGGGAGACCTCCTGGGGAAAACTAAGGTTGCTGCTGGAAGAGGTGTTAGGGAGGCCAGCAGGGGGTGCTCACCCTGCACTCTGTGTGATTCCTAATGCCCCAGTATAGTGACCGGGACACTACTGTAAAAAGGCACCGTCCTTCCGATGATACGTAAAACCGAGGTCCTGACTCTCTGTGGTCATTAAAAATCACAGGGCACTTCTCGTAAAAGAGTAGGGGTGTAACCCTGGTGTCCTGGCCAAATTCCCCCCATTGGCCCTTCTCAGTCATGGCCTCCTAATAAGCCCCATCCATAAATTTGCTCTATAACTCTACTCTCTCCTCTCCACCAATAGCTGGTGTGTGGTGAGCGTACTGGTGCACTATGGCTGCCGTCGCATCATCCAGGTGGATACTGCACACTGTGGAGGTTGAGGAGAGTGCCCTGTTCACTGTGTAAAGCGCTTTGAGTGTAGTGTCCGAAAAAGTGCTATATAAATGCAACATTCATTCATATATTTCTGACTACCTCACCGATGGTGTACAGCTCACACATTGAACATAATTGCTTCAAAGGATCTAGTGGATGCCATCTCTAAGGGTACACAATAGTTCAACTGCAAAATGTGCAGCAATATGGAACAAAGCCCATCGCTCTACTGTTGCTGCTGATGCAGTGGAGTCCATTGCATAAAACTTGACTCAGTTTTTCCTTGTGTGACTCAGTGGAACTCTACTGTTTTATAATAATCTGCTCTTTTAGAATATATTTGCTGTTCAAATGATAATATCTTGCACCTCATCTTTGGAATAGGCGATGGATAGATTATTTCATTCATGTAATGTTTAATGCACTTTTTAAAAATGTCGTAAGGAGCTCTGTTTGTTAGTAATAAAGAATGGAATACATTTTCTTCCTCTGTACTTTTATGTCAAAACGATTAGGCTATCCTACTCAAATGCATGTCACATCAAATAAAATAGAATTAGGCTGAAAATAATCCAAACATAATTGGTTTAGATTACCCCTCAAATCTATGAGATTACATTACTGATTGCATTTTTTTTTCATGTAATTTGTAATCAGTGCCTGATTACAATTCACAAGTAATCTGCCCAGCACTGTGTGTAGGTCACTGCCTTTGATCAACATTTATGAGGTGGAAAATGTCAAGTAGGTTGAAAGCAGAGGCAACATTACATTAGCTTCTGTCCTTTTCAGTGGGGCTTCACAGACATAGGGTGATGCTCTTCCTGGCTGAATGAGATGTTAAATTCCCACCAGGCATTGGGTGTTCCACTTTTACATATCCATGACTCATGACAACCATCAAAGTCTCAGATCCAGTTTTGGACCCAGAGATAGAAGATTAAGTCTTTGCCTGTAGAACAATAGAATTAATCTAAGATTGTTTTTCTTGTTTCACTGTTTCATTCTGTCTATAGAGGGCAGGTCTTCCTGACACAAGTTAGCTTTGTCATAGACTAAACAAAATGTTCAGTGTCTATCACCATCTTTTTCCAGGACTGGCCATTAGAATGTTCCAATTTCTATTCCATGTTAATTTAAGCTCTATTGACAGCATCTGGGGCATGCTGGAGATGACCACAGAAAAAAAATATCAAATCATACCTCAATTTGTAAAAAAAAAAACCAAAGATTGTGTTTGCAGTAAAATGCTCTTACAATGCAAGTGTCCTCGAACATTAAGCATCCAATTCTGGTGTTTCCTTCAGTTTAATATGCATACAAATTTAGTTTTTAAAAACATTGACTACATTTTTCACATTTCACTTTAACATCAGCAGTTTGTCACTTGTTATTATTAGTGAAAGTAGAGGGAGATTAATAGTTGTAAGTTTGTTTGAATGTTGATGGTTTTATTGACCTCGTTTGTGCGTTTACATGTGTATGTGAAGGTACGGAGTTGCAGTCGTTCGTCCAGTGTCAGTTTGACAGTTGAGACTGCTCTTGGAAGCTTTGACTTCCTCAATACAGCAGACCTGGAAGAGGAAGAAGATGAGGAGGATGGCGAGAGACAAAGTGTGACAGACAGGTCAGAATGTGAAAAATGTCTCACCTTTCTGCTCTCTTGTTGTATGTTATTGTTGAAAAAAGAGAAAACATTTTTAAGCAAGGTTTTTCCTCAAAGCACATCTCTTTATAATGTTATGGTACTCTACTGCCACCTAGTGCTTAAATTTAGAAGGACAGCTGTTTAAAAACTTCAGTTTGAGTAAATGATTTTAAAACTTTTGAAAGTATTGTATGACTTACTACCATTTCCCTCCGCCTCTTATCTGACATGTGTTTGGCTTCATATGTGTGTGTTGTAATGGATACAGCACTGAGGTGCGGCCTGCGGCTGTGGAGAGTGCAGGGGAGGATGAGGGTTGTGAGGTGGGATGTTGGGACACTTCCTCTGATCCTCTCAGCACAGGGTGCCCAGCTCTAGATCACACCCTACTGGTTCATCTGAAGAACTGCAGCTCTCAGCTACTGGTCAGTTACTTCATAAGGATGTTTGGTTTCACATATCCTGTGACCAGAAGTATAAAAATAAATAAATTTAAAACAAAAGAAGAATGAAAAGTTTTTATGAAAAGTCATTTGGTACATTGATTATATCTATGGTAATACCATGGTTCTTTGATATTTAACTTGGTACTGAATGTTTACTATAGTCATGTGCAATGGTATGTACATGATACTCCAAGGTACTTTAAAGAATATCACAGTTCTACCTCAAAAAACATGGTGTTATTATGTCCAAACAACCATAGTATTATCATGGTACATTTTGATAATTTTTTGTTAAAGGTAATTGTTTCTAAATTAAATGGGCTTTGTAAACTTGATGTCTGCACATTTATTTGCTCTCCATCATGTTGTCTCCAGTAGAATTTTTGCTGTTTTCCATTTTCATAGTTTTCAAAGCCCCAATAATTTCTTGGGGATAACTGGTAAATATTTAAAGGAATAGTTCACCCAAAAATGAAAATACTAACCCTCATGCCATCCCAGATGTGTATGACTTTCTTTCTTCTACTGAACACAAAGATTTTTAGAAAAATATTTCAGCTCTGTAGGTCCATACAATGCAAGTGAATGGTGGCCAAAATTTTAATGGTCCAAAAAGCATATAAAGGCAGCATAAAAGTAATCCATACGACTCCAGTGGTTAAATCCATGTCTTCTGAGGTGATATGATAGGTGTGGGAGAGAAACAGATCAATAGTTAAGTCCTCTTTTACTGTAAATTCTCCTCCCTGCCCAGTAGGTGTCGATATGCACAAAGAATGTGAATTGCCAAAGGACAAAATAAGCAGAATGTGAAAGTGAAAGTGAAGATTTATAGTAAAAAGTACTTAAATATTGATCTGTTTCGCAAGTACGCAAACTCAGACGCGAGCGCTTGGCCAATGCATGGTCCCATTATACATACATTACGTGCGCTCTTACATTGCTCTGGTGGTTACAAACCTCATACCACCAGAGGGCAATAGATTTTTTTAGGTGTGACCACAAAACCGGTGGTGCGTCTGAAACCAGGAAAATGCTGCCTTCGGAGGCAGGATGAAAATAAGGTGCTTTTTAAACTGTTCGGAGACCAGTTCCTTAAGAGTTCCATTCATTCAAAACAGCTGTCAGTTAAGCCATTAACTGATTAAGCAGCAAGTCAGCTGCCTATGTTTTCGGATGCAGCCCCGATGTGGTAGATGAGTTGATAGTTGAGGAGTGGGGAGAGACACGGAGAAAAAACAAGTTCGTTTGAATGGACTGGGGACAAAAAGTCGTATGTATTTAAAAAAAGTTTCAACTGAAATTGCTGCCTGAGTCCGCCATGACAGTTGTTGATTGAAAGAAGAAAATCCACTCTAGCGCCCCTTGCTGCAACGCAACGACATGTGAAATCGAGCTTGCATAGCAAGGTTTGTCTGCGTTCACGTACTTGTATGTGTATGAGTATATTTGGGACTTTATGGATTAATTTATGCTGCCTATATGTGCTTTTGGAGCTTCAAAGTTTTGGTCTCCATTCACTTGCATTGTATGAACCTACAGAGCTGAGATTTGCTTTTAAAAATCTTTGTGTTCTGCAGAAGTAAATAAGTCACACATCTGGGATGGCATAAGGGTGAGTAAATGATGACAGAATTTTCATTTTTGGGTAAATTATTTCTTTAACAGTGCATTTTTATTTATGCACTGTATGTTGTTTTTGTAAACAGAGGTTAGGCACATTTGGGCCTCTGCGCTGCGGGGAGATGTATGCTCTGGACCGTCTCCTCAGGGAGGCTAGAGTCCTCGAGCTCATACGATGGGTTGTCAAGGACTCAAGGGGCGGAGTCAGACAACCAGAGGAGGGTAGGTCTCACAAGATTTGTTTTAGAGGAGATTTTATTTAGTTTTATAGTAGACTTTATATTACTTTAGTGTTATCTGCTGTATATATTTGCAGGATTTTACTGTAGTGTTATTTGTGTCTCAGTCTCCTCATTATACTGCATTTTTCAAACATGTTAGATTATAAATTGTAATGCTTGGAAAATAATATATTTTTTTATTATATATAATTTTTTTCTTTCATTCTCTTAGTTGTTCCTCAATTAGATCAGTGCCAAGGGGCTGTGTTGCTATGGCGGCAGTGCACGGATGGCTACAGTGTGTACAGCACCTCCACAGAGGCTTTCTTACAGGCGCTCAGCAATGCTTACACCAGCAAACTCCCAGAGAGAGGAGCCGGCTTTGCAGACACAGGTATGTGTGTGGGCGTCAGGTAATTTCTATATTGTGATGTCCCCACAAGAATATTAAAACCTGAAATAACCTACACTGTGACGACCAGCACACGGTCCCTACAAGGAAAATGGCTTAAACATATTAATGTTTTCATTCAAATCTGAATATGCATAAGGGTTTGTATGAGGGTTATGTTTAGGGGTAGTTGATTAAGGAATAGGAAATATAAATACCTCAGTATAAAAACATTAATGGAAAGTCAATGGGAAGTCCCTACCATGACAGAAAAAGAATAAAGAGTCCTGTATGTTTTAATGCTTAAGCAAGCATTGCAGATGAGTTATTGGGAAATTGGTTTATAAATTAAAATAGCTGTTCAGTCCTTTAATCAACATAAAAATGTAACTTCCAGTATTTCATCACTCAGGAGTATTGATTGCTAATAATTGTTTCTAATGATCCCTGGTGCAATCAAAGGTGTCTACATTCCAACTAGTCATATTAAATTATCTTTTGACCCTTAGTAAATTAGACTGATGTCTGTTAGGAGATTTCATAAAGTGGTGACACTGAACCTGTGTGTGTGTGTGTGATAGTGTTTCTGCGTCTGGTGGAACGGGTCCTGGAGAGAAAGCTGCCAAGGCGTGGTGGAGGTGCGGCCAAAGAAATGCTCACGCTCTTCCAGTTTTGGAGCTACCTGGAAGCAGAGGGAGTGAATGAATTGGACACACACATGACCGAGCTTGCTGAAGAAGGTGTGTTTGAGTATTGGCATTTGTGTGTGCCAGAGTTTGAGAGAGAGAGGATGATCAGAAATTATTGAAAAATGGATCACACCTCACTCATTAGCAGTGTTTATTCATAGAGCTGTTCAGCTTATAGTCCAAAAACCCGGAAGAGAATTCACCATGGGTTCCCTCAGGATTTTCGTACGGCTTTTTATAATGGGGTTTTCAACTTAGGAGTAAAATAAGGTCTGTGGTAAACATTACTTGACGATACGTGAATGTTTTATTCTACAGCACAAATTACACAGTCATACCTCAAACGTGAATTTTGAAGCCATATTGAATTTCATATATTAAAAAAAATAAAATAAACACATAGTGGCTTCAAAATTTGTGTTTGAGGTATGACTGTGTGTCATTTATGCTATAGAAAAAAACATCCACGTATCGTCAAGTAATGTTTACCACAGACCTTATTTTTCTCATTAATTCCAAAACCCCATTATAAAAACCCCTTGGAAAATCCCGAGGGAACCCATGCCGAATTAGACTTCCATGTTCACCTACAAATTGTCGTCACGGCTGAACACCTCTATGTTGGTGCCCGTATTTCAGGTGTAAGCAGCATAGCTAAAGTGTAGCCAATGTAAATTTTCACACAGAGTTTTGCTTTAGTCATAGTTTTAGTCTTTTGACAAAAATGTCCTTTAAAAGTAGTCAGTATTTCTTCCTGATATTCATTTTTATATTCAGTTTTACTCTGACTAAAATGGCATATACTTTGTCAACAAAAATAATATATTTTAGTTGATGATAACGTGTCTAACTGCAACAGACCAAACTTTATTCAAATATTCAAACATTTTCTTAATTTAAACATATATTAAACATATAAAAGAGAGGCTACACACAAAAAAACTGTATAACTGTCCTTGTTTTGAAAACCTGAGCTCCTGAAATATAACATATAATGAAAATGCTGAAGCATTAGCTACTGTTTAGAAGTTAGTCTACTGTATCCTGAATTCTTCATGCTTAGTTTAAAGACTTATATTCATTTTCCGTGTTTAACCCGTTTAGAATATGGCATTGCACGTAGCGTGTTTTTTACAGAAACAGCGTATACACAAGGCAAGTTATGCATAAACGCAATATTTAGTGCGTAATTTGGTTCAAGTTTACCTGTTCACTCGCTTCATTGTCTGTAAATTGTACTATTTCATGTATGTTGTGGATATAGTGATTAATCTCATGTATAAATAGGATGCGTTTGAATAGCGGTTTATTTTGACGGTGTTCAGCATGTTCAACTCACACAGCTCAAGCAGGAAAATCCCCAACGTATTGGATTATTGGACTAGATGAATCCATATCTTATATTTTCTTCTATAAACAGAAGTTTCTGTAGCTGAAGCATAGCTGCAAGTAGAGTTTCAGCACTGAACTTATTATAGCATTTACATTTTTTACATTTACATTTAGTCAGTTAGCGGATACTTTTATCCAAAGAGATGTACGAATGAGGAACATAAGCAGTTTTGTCAACAAGTCAACAATATTTGCAATATTATCACACTGCCAATTTAGTAGAGAGGCTAGAGCAAAGGAAGGAAACAAAGAGAGAATAATATATATATATATATATATATATATATATATATATATAATACATAATTTTTATATTTAATATAATAGTCTTTTTTTTTCAGCTCTGGACTGAGCTGAAAGTACAGAGAGATTGCACTATAAACACATTTTTCAACACAACATTTTGTGATTTAGGTTTTTATGAAGCAGCATAAATATTGGAGTAAACTACTCATCCACTTTTTGAAATAAGACTTCTGTTGTGTGTGATGCAAGTTATACGCAGTGGCAGGCACACAAACAGTACTATATTTTCAAATATAAATCTGACAGAATCCAGGTCATTTAAGCAGTTTATAGCCTACATTTACAGGTTTGGGTTTCATTCCATGCTGATTAATTACAATTTGGATGTAAATGTGATCCCATAACTCATGTAAATTAGATTTTACAACAATCAAGTTCTCTCAGATTAACAATTTTTATTGATTCACATATATGAACAAAGTAAAACAAAACATTTATACACAGAATCAATCTTAACCCCCACTATTATCCCTCCCCTTCCCAATCCCACCCTGACCCCAACAACATCACAGTGGTCTCAAATGATATAGACACACACACGCACAAAAAAATAAATAGATAAACAAATATAATAATAATAATCACATATCCATAAATGACAGATACCCGCCCCATTTCTCCACGAACATGTTGTACCTCCCCATTCTTCTAAATGCCCCTTCTTCAAAGGCCGCCACCCTTCCCATCTCCAAGCACCACTCCTGAAAAGAGGGTGCTCCAGCCAACCTCCAGCTCTTAAAATAATCTGCCTGGCGATCATGACATTGGTTAAGACCCAACTCTTTATGTCTACTTTTAATGTCGATGACCGCCCCATCGCCCAAGATACAGAGCCTGGGGAAAAATGATACCCGAGTGCCTAACACATCTCACACCAGACTATGAACCTTTAACCAAAACTTCTGTATCTCAACACACCCCCAAAAGACTTGGGTTATATCTCCGTCAATATCTCTGTCCTCTGATTGGCATCGCCAGCATGTGGGTGTGTCTTTAAGACCAAGCCTATTCAATATAGAGGGGGTCCAATAGAACGGATGTAAAATCTTGAATTGTAGAAGGCGCACCCTTGCGTCTCTAGAATCCTAGCCCATTCTCCCTCCTCCAATTCCAAGTTTAAATCTTTCTCCCATAATCTCTTCAGAGTGGTTGAGGCTCCGTCCCCCAGACTCTGATTAACAAGGAGTAAATACACCGATGCTAATGACCTTTTCCAAAAGCAGTAATCACCTCTTCTAGAGTATCTGCTGCTTTAGGGGGGTGTATGTTATTCCCAAAAATAGTACAGAGCAAGTGGCGCAGCCGTAGATACCTAAAAAAACTGAGATCTGGGGATCCCAAAATGTTGAACCATATTTTCAAAGGATCTCAATACACTACTCTCATTTAGGTCACAGAGTGTATTAACCCCCCTCGCAATCCACTCTGACCAACAGATAGGGGACTTATTAATGCATAGTTTGGGGTTTAGCCATAAGCTCGAGGCAACATTTAGATGAATATCTGAATTAAACACTCTGGACACTTTTGTCCATACCGAGTGCAAATGTGAAATAACGGGGTGTGATTTAACTTCTCTGGTTAGATTTATAGAAATGCTTTGCAATGGCAAAATAGGGGCAAGGACTTCCTGTTCAATACAAAACCAGGGAGGGGCTTTTTCACGTAGAAGCAACCAATGAGCCAAATGTCTGAGACCGAACGCATAATAATAAAACAAAATCTTGGGTAGGCCTAGCCCACCTTTGTCAATCGGCCTATGCAGTTTTCTGAAATGTAATCTGGGTGCTTACCATTCCAAATGAGACTTCACCATGCTATCAAATTGCTTGAAATAAGAGAGGGGAACATCTATAGGGAGTGCCTGTAGCAGGTAGTTGAATTTTGGAATACAGTTCATTTTAATAACATTAACCTTCCCAATCATCAATAAATGTAATGAAGCCTACCTGCCCACATCGCTCGAACCTTTTAATTAAAGGGTCAAAATGAACTCTAACTAAATCAGACAAATTTGCTCTAAATAAAATACCCAAATACTTAATGCCCTGTTTGGGCCACTGGAAGGCGGCCGGCTTGAAAGCTGTTACCGGGCAGTACACTGTCAGAGTCAAAGCTTCGGATTTAGACCAATTCACTTTGTAACCTGAGAACTTGGAAAAGGAATTAATAATTCTGTGGAGGCATAGATCTAGTAGGGTCAGAGACGAATAATAAAATATAATCTGCATAAAGCAGAAGCTTATGTGCCACACCTCCCACCACCACCCCTGGAAAATCATCCACCTTCTTATCGCAGCTGCTAATGGTTCCAGGGCAAGACAGAACAATAATGGGGAAAGAGTGCAACCCTGCCGGGTGCCACTATCTCGAGTAAAATAATCTGAAATTAATCCATTTGTTTGTACCGCTGCTACAGGGTGTCTTTAAAGTAACTTGATCCAACCAATAAACGTACTCCCAAACCTATACATTTCCAAAATCTTAAAAAGATAATCCCATTCTACCATATCAAACACCTTTTCGGCATCAAGTGAGATGGCAGCGATCGGAGTCTGATCATTCGCCACTGACCACATGATATTGATGAAACGCCTAATGTTACCAGAAGAGCTACGACCCCGAATAAACCCCACTTGATCTATATGTATGAGAGATGTCATAACTTTACTTAATCGGTTAGCCAAAATTTTTGACAACATTTTTACATCTAGCTGGATCAGGAAAATTGGACGGTAACTCTTACACTCGCTTGGATCTTTGTTCTTTTTAAGAATCAGACTGATCCGGGCTTGCGTCATGGTTGGTGGAAGCTTTCCATTCTTTAATGATTCCGTATAAACTTCTAACAAAAGTGGAGCCAATTCTGTAGCAAACCATCTGGCCCCGGAGCCTTGCCTGTAGGTATGTCCTTAATAACCTCGTCAAGTTCCTCCAAGGTTATCTCAGAATCAAGAGTATTTTTTTGCTCAGTCATCAATTTAGGGAGTTCTAATGGTTCCACAAAGTTTCTAATAGCTTCACCAGTAGATGAAGATGTGGAACTATAAAGACCAAGATAGAATTCTTTAAAGGCATTATTAATATCAATGGCCGAGGTAAAGATTTCACCACCAGCAGATTTCACTGAGGGAATGGTAGAAAAAGACTCTCTCTGCTTTATATATCTAGCCAAAAGCTTCCCAGATTTGTCCCCGACTCAAAATATGACTGTCTTGCCCTGAATAACCACTTTCTGTGAAAAGTATTATATCTGTATTTCAATTGGGTCAATTCTCTGAGGCCATTAGACAACATTCTATGCTTCAGCTCTGCCTCGGCACTTTTAATATTCCCTTCCAACTCCATGAGTTCTTGTGCTTTGGATTTTTTTGATGAATGAGGTATACTGTATGATCCGACCCCTAAGAACCACCTTAAGGTTACACAGAGGATACTGAGGACCAGTTGGTCTCCATATAGACATTGATTTCAGTCTTTAGCATTTGTTGGAAAACAGGATTTTGCAAAAGGTATACATTAAAGCGCCAGCTGTATGATTTATTTTTCTCCATATGTGGCACCACCTCTAAACTCACCAGGGTGTGATCTGAGTCTAAGATGTTTCCAATTGAGCAATCGACAACAGATGGAATGTGGGACTTAGAAATAATAAAAAAAATCTATTCTTGAATAAATCATATGGACTGATGAATAGAATGTATAGTCTCTACCAGATGGGTTCAAAAGGTGCCAGATATCTGCAAGACCAAGATTTCCACACATCCTGTGAAACGTCAGTGTTGCTCTAGGGGGCTTGCACACTTTTGCTTCACTATGATCAAGGACTGAGTCCAGCAAAAGATTAAAATCTCCTCCCAATATTATATCATGAGGGGTGCCAGCAGCTTGCAACATCCCTTCAGGACCTATAAAAAAAGCCCTGAACATCAATGTTAGGTGTATAAATATTATCCAAAACCAACCTTTGCTCCTGAATTTCTGCTAAAACAATAATGACTCTTCCTAATTTATCTTTCTGTTTGAGATATTTGAATTGTAGATGTTTACTTATCAATGTGATGACTCCCCTGCTCTTACTTGAGCCAGCACTAAAGAAAACATGTCCACCCCATATCTTCCCAAATTTTTCAGCTTCCTGTGAGGAAAGATTTCATATTTCTTATGCTTATGAAAAGAAATAACCTTCCTTCTTTTTATGGAGTGCCCCAACCCATTCACACTCCACGTGGAGAAAGATAACCCACTCATATTAACATTTGACATACTAGAAAAAATTAATTGTGCATCAAAAACAAGATTACAAAGACCACATTTCAACATCAGTGCAAAAATCAAACCCCGACCTCCTCCCCCTGAACAAACAAACAGAAAAAAGAAAAACGTGCGCATTAACCCTGCACACAACAGCCCCAACCGTCGTCAGTCCCTCTAAACTCAAAAGGTCCATGTACGCCTACGAGAGCCTTCGAGACAACTTTGCCATCAGATTGCTCAAGTCCGGTGCTTCTGCACAACTGTTGTGAGACAAAATTATATTACAGAAAATACTTTGTAAAACAAACCTCAGCCAGTAGGTAGAATAAACACAAAGAACGTGTAGTTCATTCACAGAACTGTCTCGAAGGTGTGTTCGTCCACAAAACACATTCCCACACACACAAAAAAAATAAATAAATAAAAATAAATAAATAAAAAAAATAATATATATATACACACACACACACACACACACACACACACACACACATATATATATATATATATATATATATATATATATATATACATACATACATAAAATAATAAATATAATAAAAAAATAATAATAATAAAATATATAAGGCCGTTCAGTTTCCTTGGACAGTCAATGAATGTTCAGTGAGCTGGCTATTAATGAGTGCAGCAAGTGACGTAATCCTCCCAGTGTCCTGCAAAAATACTCCACAAAACAAACTCCAGCCAACAGGAGGCATAAGCCCAAGGAATGAGCAGTTTCATCCTCAACTGTGCCGAAGGAGTATTATTCCACTAAACAAACTCCAGCGGTTAGGCAGAGCCAGCACAAAAGGAAACAAAACAGGAGTTCCAGTTCCTCGGATGGCCAATAGTGTATTGAGTGAGTCAAATCACTCGGAGGCCACATAAAAAAAAAACAAAAAAAAAAACAACATGACTTCCTCATTCTGTCAACTTCATAAAAGATGTCGCTTGTTGTGGACATATAGATATTTTGCGGCCATCCTTAGCATCCATTCTCAATCTGGCCAGGAACTTCAGTGTAAAAGGGATCTTCCGTTGATGTAAGAGTTTCTTGAAAGAGTGTTATTACACAAAACAAACTCCAGCCACTACGCGGAACCAACACAAACAAAACAAAAAATGGCGCCCAGCTTCCTCAGACAGTCAAGTGAATGTTCAGTGAGTCAGGCCCACTAGACAGCAACATGAGAATCACCAAATGGCTTACTCACCCAATGTTTCTATGAAGGACAGTGCTTGTTTGGGACACACAAATACTTTGCGGCCATCCTTAGTATCTATTCTCAATTTGGCTGGAAACATCAGAGCAAAAACTTCTGTTGATGTAAGAGTTTTTTGCATTCGAAATGCAAGTCTGCAACAACTTTTGTCAGCATCACAGACATGCTCGCCAGTTGACGCTGAATTTCTCCCTCTGCGCCGTCCAAATTGAGTCCCTGGTCTGCGGGCCTGTCAGAGGTTTCAGCTTGAGCACGTAAGTGTCTTTTAATATCTCCAGAGCCCGAGGATTTTGAATTCTTTGTCATGTTGACTTCAAAGAACAAATATGTAGTAGGATGTGTTGAATCTCACCGAATTATACCACAAAAATAATTAAAAACTAGGAAAGCGCGCAGAGCTCGTGGTTTACAGGTCTGCTCCTCGCATGGCGTCACGTGACCTCCACAATCAAGTTCTCAAGTTGTCCACTCCATATAACAATTTTATAATTAATGGCCATTAATAAAGAAAATACTTAATATAGGAACCCAGAAAACACTTTATTTACTGTATAGAGCCGCAGATGTTACGCAGCAGAAACGCTGTCAGTGTGAAAGCATGATGTGAGCCACCTGTTATGCTTACGTGCTGCTTATGCATGTGGTGTGAAACAGGCCTAAGTGTGTATGTTATGTACCCTTCTATCTTTACATATGAAATGCAAATATTCATTAGCAAGAGTGATTGTGCAACACATTTGGAGCAGTTTCAACCTCTGCCATCCCCACACCCCCATTATCACCCACCACACACTTCGTTGGGCTTTCTTGATGAATCTTTCCATTCCTCCCCCACCTCATATTCTCTTTTCACTGTATCTGTTTCATCTATGTCTTCCATTAACCACACTCCTCTGTCTCTCTTCCCCCATTCTCCTGAAGTGTGGCTAGTTCAGTGCCTACAGTCTGGAGACCAGGATGTTCTGGTAAAGTCTCTGAAGAAACCTCCAGAGTGCAGTCTGAAGAGGGAGGGCTTACGGACAGTCAGTCTGCTACTGAGGGACCCAAGGGGGAAAGTGTGCAGTACAGCCAGCTCTCTGCTGCGTAGTCTAGCTGACCAAACCCGCCACAGGGAGAGGGTAAGATGTCACACTCTGGATCCTCCTTCAAACTTTGTGTTCTGTACACATTTGCAGTGAAAGTCTGAGTCACCCCCAAAATGCACTCTCAATCTCAGCCCTAAAATTCATGGGGACTGGGACAAAATCTTTTTGGGTGGGCCCGCTCTCCCCTAGTCACGAATGAGTAAGCTGTACTATAAAAGACTGTCCTGCCTAAAATAGGGATGCAAAGTACTCACCTTTTTTAAGCTAATTTGTCCAAATTGTTTGGTAAAATTTAAATGATTACTTATTAAAATCACTTGAAATGCGTACTTTAAGCTTTAACACTTAAAAAAAAAAAAAAAAACACTTAAAAAAGCTTTAAATACATCAAACCACTGAAAATATACACCTTTAACACCTTCTATGACTTTCTCACCTTTTTTATCTCTCATGAGTTTGCATCCCTGATATTGATATTTTAAACAAAAATGTAAAATAATTTGCTGTTTATATATTGAAACATTTTATATGTGTTATGTATATACATAACGGCACATTAAAGGTGTATACTGTCCATAATTTAGCTTTTTTCTTTTCCCCCTAAATTGATGATAATTTTTGCATCCATAATTCAGTTATTCATGGCCATTTTTAAAATAAAAATGAACTGAGTAACAGTGCTTTGCTATGCTCAAATACTCCAAATAGATGTCATGTGGGTAGCAGGTCATATGTTAACTCAGTTATTTTTTTTAATTGTTGAAAAAGTTTTACTCAAATAAATTGTGTATAAAATATTGACCGCTCACATATGGAGAGGGTCCCCTCATGGGGGCTACATGTCAGGATCACATGACCAGCCAAATACTACTCACTTAATCTCAATAACCGCCCTGTTATTGGCACTTTCATTCACTGAATAAATTAGTCGTGACTGACTGTGAATAGTGAATTTCTACAAAGGCATCTGAAACTGAAAGCTATTGCATTTGAATTATGCTGCATCCACACCCCTAGAGGTCAGTGTAAGTCCAAGACAACAGACAAAATGTTACTGAGTGCACTTTTAATGTTTTTGTGTTTCTGACATAAAAAATCCAATGATTTCAGAACTAGCCGTTTTTGCTGTTGTGTTTCCATAGATGTTCTTTTTCGATTAGATAGGAAGTTGGGAGTTCTGAAAGTTACAGTATGTTTTCATAGAACAACGAACTCTTTTATTTCATATGATCAAGGAAAAATTTATTTCTCATGATTTGAGCCATTTAAATGTGAATTTGTGAAGAAGCCTTTTCCTTTAATGCTTTGTTATTCAGAAAGGATTTTGAATTAATCCACTAAATAAGCTGTCTCCCATTACTGTTCTCTCTCAGGCTCTTGTGAGCTGTCTTGAACTGCTGGAGGATGAGAGCATTGAGACGCGAGTTTGTGGATGTAAAGCACTCGCCTGTCTGAAGGTCAGTCCCTGCATAACGTCTAAACCTTTCTCCCAAATAACCCGAACCACTCTTTTGGTTTCGTCCTCCGCTCCATAGCTCTTCAACCACATAGAATGTTTATTTCTAATAATATTTGTGCTTAAATGTAGCCTGGTAGTGCTGCTTAGATTCTGTACTTTATAATCTGAGTGAGAATCAGAATATATGCAGTATTACAACTCAATGCAATCTGAGAACTTCAAGGAAAGTGCCCTGCTGACTGTGTTTGTACATTACAGGCCAAAGAGAGCATTGAGCAGCTGGTGTATCTGTGCCGGACAGATAAGGAGGATGTGAGGGATGCTGCCAAACAAGCTCTGCTTGTGCTAGGTAAGCAGTGGAATAAATTTCTGGAAATGGACTTATGAAAGAGAGATCAGGAATAGTAGTAAAAGAATTGATCCTGTAGGGATTGAAGAGTTTGAGACACGAGAGCAAGTGCAATCTACAGGAACGCTTATCAATTGGGTTTGCTTCAGGACTAGGGTTGCAGCGGTATACCGGTTTCACGGTATACCACAGTATGAAAATGTATGGTTATCATACCATGTACATTTGCTTATTTACGGAATTGAGAAAAAAAATGCAACCGGACGGAGAATCTCACCTGCGCATGCATATCTCCTTTCCTCCTCGTCTGCCTGTCAGACTCGTCAACTTGCCCCACACACACACACACACACACACACACACACACACACACACACACATGCAGTGGAGAAAATGTCAGATAGAGGCGAGGTGAGGGGGTCTGACATAAGTGAGTGTGTGTGTGTGTGAGTTAAAGCAGTGTTTCTCAACTGGTGGGTCGCAGGTCTATTCGGACAGGGTCGTGGAAAGTAGGGAAAGAGCAATGCATGGTTCTCCCATTGAAGATATTTTGGTGGCCGCCCAAGTGATAGCCTATTTAGGACTGCCGAGGCAGATTTAATGATAATCTCGCAAACAGCTAAAGGCTTCTCATCTGCACTTTCACACAAGTGTAACGGAACCAGCTCGCGATCATGATATACTCTGCTCTCTGACGTGCGTGTGCAACAACCGGGCTTCCCTCGATATTGCGGAGCGCAAACCTCAAAACTGATGTGACCAATTTCAATTCTAGTGAGACTTTTCTTCTTTGTTATGGAGGAGGGAGCCCCGACATGCCAAACAGCACTGAGGAGGAAAAGAGCAACACTGTTCACGATTTTACATGAGTAAAAGTAACTGTTATATTTTGACAAAATGTTATAGTTTCATATGAAATAATCTATTAGACCTCATTTTATATCAACAGCGGCAGTTGTAGTTCAAGTTTCTAGATGTGTTTCAGCTAGTATTTATTTTTTCATAAATACTATAATTTGTTATTATTATTATTACTATTATTTAAGACTAGCTACACTGACCTAACCATGGTAATGAGGAGCCTTTCCTCCTGTGTAATATGTATGTTCTGTTTGAATTATGTTTGAAATTATGAAACAAATGGGATATTAATGGACTCGTATAAGTAAATATGCTCTTAAATTTTTAAAAAGGGGGAGAGAAAACTTCCTGTCGCTTTTGTTGTTGACATCAACAACAAAAATAATGTCACTTGATGCATGTCCTTGTACTTGAAATCC